>NC_088213.1:255365-312865 GCF_036934945.1 Oncorhynchus masou masou | reverse complement strand
CCATTTGTGTGGTAATGCTGCAGTTAGTTGGTTGTATTTTGGGGATCAGACATTTCCATTTGTGCGGTAATGCTGCAGTTAGTTGGTTGTAATTTGGGGATCAGACATTTCCATTTTTGCGGTAATGCTGCAATTAGTTGGTTATATTTGGGGATCAGACATTTCCATATGATTTTGTTAGCTGCATGTCCTATTTTTGATATCATTTTTGAAGACTTTCTTTAAAAAAGTAATGTTTTTTTTTAAAATCAATTAGTATATTTTCGCTGTATTATTTCTTCTTTCTTTTCTGGTGGGTTAAATTAGAATTGTTTCCAACTTTCCAAGGCTTGTTTTTAAAAATAGCGATATTTGGGAGATGATTTTCTTTACAACATCTCACTTTCAGTTATTTGTAATCTGAATAAAGTGAAAAAGGTCATTCTTTAACATGGGGATATTCTTACTAATCTGCCAGAGAACCAGTTTGGATTTATGTATACGTTTTGTACGACTGATGCTTTTAGTGAGGGTCGAATGCTTTAATATTTAATCATTGCTACCCTACGAAATTCATATTCATTATATAAATAGGTGTCACGTTCTGACCTTAGTTCTTTTGTTTTGTCTTTGTTTTAGTATGGTCAGGGCGTGAGTTGGGCTGGGAAGTCTATAATCTTTTTTCTATGATTTGGGATTTCTGTGTTTGACTGTCAATCGTTGTCCCCGATTGAGAACCAACTTAGGTAGCCTGTTTTCACCCTTGAGTTGTGGGGGATTATTTTCTGTTCTGTGTACAGGACTGTTTCGTTTAGTTCGTTGTCAATATATATTTTTGTTCTTTAGTGTTCAGAGTTATAATAAATATCATGAACACTTACCACGCTGCGCATTGGTCCTCCAATCCTTCCTACTACTAGCAAGACATCCGTTACAATAGGCCTTTCTGTCTCTCCCAGCGATCCATCATAGCACCAAGATCTTGTAACATGGTCGACTCCTCTAAACGAGGTGCCTGCTCCTGCTGACTCCATTGAAGGTGTGTAATTCTGTCAACGGGTGTATTGGTGGCGAAGTCAGGTGCAGGAGAGCAGATACAATGAACAGGCACACTTTTATTATAGTTCCAAAAACGAGAGCACTACATGAAACAAACACAATCAAAAAACAGAACATAAAAGTAGACTAACACGACCTAACATAAACAATTGCACACAACACATGATGGGAAACACAGGGTTAAATACAAGTCGCTTAATTGGGGAAATGTAAACCAGGTGTGTGGAAACAAGACAAATGGAATTACGAAAATGGAGCGGCGATGGCTAGAAAGCTGGTGACGTTGATCGCTGAACGTCACTCAAACAAGGAGAGGACTTCAGCAGAAGTCGTGACAGTTTTAGTCCGGAGAGGTTAGAAAAAGTATCTAGATCCTTGTTGAGGCTGTGGAGGGATCCAAGTTATGGATTTAAAAGAAACGATTCAGATTGTGGATTTGAAAGAACATGAATCATCAGCCTACAGTGACAACTTTGTTTTTAAGCCCTGGATTTCTAATCCATTGATATTATTGTTGAATCTGATTTTAACAGCGAACATTTCGATGGCCATAATAAATAGATATGCTGATAGTGGACAACCTTGCTTTACTCCTCTTGACAATTTAAAACTTTCTGAGAAGTAGCCATTATTTACCCGTTTACACCTATGGTTACTATACAGGATTTTAACCCATTTTATAAGAGATTCTCCAAAATTAAAATGTTCCAGGCATTTATATTTAAACTCCAATCGTACTTTATCAAAAGGCTTTTCAAAGTCAGCTATGAATAGCCTGGTTTCCCAGATTTTTCATAGTGTTCTATTGTTTCCAGTACTTATCTTATATTGTCCATGTTAAAAAAAATTGATTAGGATGAATAACATCAGACTAAACCTTTTTTTGATTAGAATGAATAGTGTCAGACTTTTTAAATTCT
Source organism: Oncorhynchus masou masou (assembly GCF_036934945.1). Taxonomy (NCBI): domain Eukaryota; kingdom Metazoa; phylum Chordata; class Actinopteri; order Salmoniformes; family Salmonidae; genus Oncorhynchus; species Oncorhynchus masou. The sequence continues at coordinate 310,907 of NC_088213.1, read as the reverse complement.
ATGTGCTAGTCATTTTGCTAGAGTTTTTGCATCACTGAAGTGCAAGTGGCCTCCAAGTTGTTTTAATGAACTGGATCTTTATATTTACCATTTGGATGCTGTTTCAGGAATAATGAAATCAGACCTTCTTGTTGCGTGTCTGATAATCTACCATTTACATAGGAGTGGTTAAACATTTATTTTAATTACAGTTTTTATTTCACCTTGTTTAACCAGGTAGGTCAGTTGAGAACGAGTTCCCATTTACAACTGTGACCTGGCCAAGATAAAGCAAAGCAGTTCGACACAAACAACAACACTTAAAACAACACAAAGTTACACATGGAATAAACAAACATACTGTCAATAACAGAATAAAAGTCTATACACAGTGTGGGCAAATGAGGTAAAATAAGGGAGGTAAGGCAATAAACAGGCCATAGTGGCGAAATCGTTACAATTTAGCAATTCACTAAGGCTGCCCGAATGGTGTGGTTGGCACGAAAACCACATTTGAATTTCAAGAAAAATACAGTTGGCACAATAATTTTGTTGTTTGAAAACCTACACTACTTCAAATGCTACTGCAGTGCATCTCCTTCTCATGGACTGCATCAGATTAATGCTACACTAATACTGAATGCAAAATGTGTAAAAATGTAACATGTGTGAACATTTGTATGAACATAACAAGATTCAACAACTGAGACATAAACTGAACAAGTTCCACAGCCATGTGACTGACAGAAATGGAATAATGTTGAACAAAAGGGGAGATCAAAATCAAAAATAAGTCCGTATCTGGTGTGGCCACCAGCTGCATTAAGTACTGCAGTGCATCTCTTTCTCATGGACTGCATTAGCTTAGCCAGTTCTTGCTGTGAGATGTTACCCCACAGTTCCACCAAGGCAACTACAAGTTCACAGACATTTCTGGGGGGAATGTACCTAGCCCTCACCCTCCCAACCAACAGGTCCCAGATGTGCTCAATGGGATTGAGATTCAGGCTCTTCGCTGACCATGGCAGAACACTGACATTCCTGTCTTGCAGGAAATCAAGCACATAACGAGCAGTATGGTTGGTGGCGTTGTCATGCAGGAGGGTCATGTCAGGATGAGCCTGCAGGACGATGATGCTGTGACACACCGTCCCAGACCATGACGGACCCTCGACCTCCAAATCGATCCCGCTCCAGTGTACAGGCTTCTGTGTAATGCTCATTCCTTCGACGATAAATGCAAATCCGACCATCACCCCTGGTGAAACAAAACCGTGACTCGTCAGTGAAGAGCACTCTTTGCCAGTCCTGTCTGGTCCAGCGACGGTGGGTTTGTGCCCATAGGCGATGTTGTTGCCGGTGATGTCTGGTGAGGACCTGACTTACAACAGGTCTACAAGCCCTCAGTCCAGCCTCTCTCATTCTATTGTGGACAGTCTGAGCACTGATGGAGGGATTGTGCGTTACTGGTGTAACTCGGCAGTTGTTGTTGCCATCCTGTACCTGTCCCGCAGGTGTGATGTTTGGATGTACCGATCCTTTGCAGGTGTTTTTACACGTGGTCTGCCACTGCAAGGACAATCAGCTGTCCATCCTGTCTCCCTGAAGCACTGTCTTTGGCGTCTCACAGTGCAGACATTGCAATTTATTGCCCGGGACACATCTGCAGTCCTCATGCCTCCTTGCAGCATGCCTAAGGCACGTTCACACAGATGAGCAGGGACCCAGGGCATCTTGCTTTTGGTTTTTAAGAGTCTGCAGAAAGGTATCTTTATAGTGTCCTTTTCATAACTGTGCCCTTAATTGCCTACCATCTGTAAGCTGTTAGTGTCTTAATGACCATTCCACAGATGCATATTCATATAAACTGTTTCTGGTTCATTGAACAAGCATGGGAAACAGTGTTTGAACCCTTTACAATGAAGCTCTGTGAATTTTTAAAACATTTTTCTATATTCTTTGAAAGACAGGGTCCTGAAAAAGGGAAGTTTATTTTTTTGCTGAGTTTACTACTACTAATACCACTACTATTATAGGAGCAAGATGTACAAGAAGACCAGGGTGACCATTATCATCCAATAATCTCATCATTATTAATCACAAGGTTATGTTTTAGGATGAACCCAAGATGTTTGCAGTCCACTGCTGAAATACAGATGTCATATCTTAATTTGATCATCCTGTTGTTGATGGATTTTCCCTGTGTGTATTGTAGGTTTAAAAAGTTTGTAATTTCCCATTTCAGACTTGATTTTCCCTCATGAAAAATGTATCAACCCCTACAAAAATATGTCAATTAATTATAATCCACATAACAATTCACATTTCCTGTTGCTGCAGGATTATTTTGCTGCTGTGTGAAACTGGCTCAAATGAAGATACGACATCTGTACTTGACATCTTACCTTTGTCACAGTCACTGTTTCAGAACGCACTCGTGTTTCAGAGGAACCCCAATCTGTTTTCACAAATAAACATTTCAACTCTGAAAAACTTCAGTGAAGTTATAAATTGACCCCTTGCTATGGGTTTCAACCACGTTGATATATTATTATTAAGAGCTTCGGTGGTGTTACACCAAGAGGTCTGTCTTCACGTTTCACCGTGACATGACCCTAATTTTATCTGACTCATTTGATGACGTTTGTGCTAATGTTACAATGTTGTGTTGCAGAGAGAAGAGATGAGAGATAGATACAAGAGAAACAGAATAGTATTAGTAGTGGAGGCAGCAGCGCTGAGCGGAAAGAGAAGTAGAACAGGAAGAGGACACTCTCTCTATGGACTCCAGCTCTCTCTCTGTCACCACAGCAGCTAGCCAGTCGCTTTAAAGGGCCAACAGCTTTAATGACAGACCTCAGCCACGACCAGCAGCTAAGACAGACCTCAGCCACGACCAGCAGCTAAGACAGACCTCAGCCACAACAGACCTTAGCAACAACAGACCTCAGCCACGACCAGCGGCTAAGACAGACCTCAGCCATGACCAGCAGCCAAGACAGACCTCAGCCACGACCAGCAGCTAAGACAGACCTCAGCCACAACAGATCTTAGCCACGACCAGCAGCTAAGACAGACCTCAGCCACGACCAGCAGCTAAGACAGACGTCAGCCACGACAAGCAGCTCAGACAGACCTCAGCCACAACAGACCTCAGCCACGACCAGCAGCTAAGACAGACCTCAGCCACAACCAGCAGCTAAGACAGACCTCAGCCACGACCAGCAGCTAAGACAGACCTCAGCCACGACCAGCAGCTAAGACAGACATCAGCCACGACCAGCGGCTAAGACAGACCTCAGCCACGACCAGCAGCTAAGACAGACCTCAGCCACAACAGACCTCAGCCACAACAGACCTCAGCCATGACCAGCAGCTAAGACAGACCTCAGCCACGACCAGCAGCTAAGACAGACCTCAGCCACAACAGACCTCAGCCACAACAGACATCAGCCACGACCAGCAGCTAAGACAGACCTCAGCCATGACCAGCAGCTAAGACAGACCTCAGCCATGACCAGCAGCTAAGACAGACCTCAGCCATGACCAGCAGCTAAGACAGACCTCAGACACGACCAGCAGCTAAGACAGACCTCAGCCACGACCAGCAGCTAAGACAGACCTCAGCCACGACCAGCAGCTAAGACAGACCTCAGCCACGACCAGCAGCTAAGACAGACCTCAGCCACGACAAGCAGCTCAGACAGACCTCAGCCACAACAGACCTCAGCCACGACCAGCAGCAAAGACAGACCTCAGCCACGACCAGCAGCTAAGACAGACCTCAGCCACGACAAGCAGCTCAGACAGACCTCAGCCACAACCAGCAGCTAAGACAGACCTCAGCCACAACCAGCGGCTAAGACAGACCTCAGCCACGACCAGCGGCTAAGACAGACCTCAGCCACGACCAGCAGCTAAGACAGACCTCAGCCACAACCAGCAGCTAAGACAGACCTCAGCCACGACCAGCAGCTAAGACAGACCTCAGCCACGATCAGCAGCTAAGACAGACCTCAGCCACGACCAGCAGCTAAGACAGACCTCATCCACAACAGACCTCAGCCACGACCAGCAGCTAAGACATACCTCAGCCACAACCAGCAGCTAAGACAGAGCTCAGCCACAACCAGCAACTAAGACAGACCTCAGCCAAGACCAGCAACTAAGACAGACCTCAGCCACGACCAGCAGCAAAGAAAGACCTCAGCCACGACCAGCAGCTAAGACAGACCTAAGCCACAACAGACCTCAGCCACGACCAGCAGCTAAGACAGACCTCAGCCACGACCAGCAGCAAAGAAAGACCTCAGCCACGACCAGCAGCTAAGACAGACCTAAGCCACAACAGACCTCAGCCACGACCAGCAGCTAAGACAGACCTCAGCCACGACCAGCAGCTAAGACAGACCTCAGCCACGACCAGCAGCTAAGACAGACCTCAGCCACGACCAGCAGCTAAGACAGACCTCAGCCACGACCAGCGGCTAAGACAGACCTCAGCCACGACCAGCAGCTAAGACAGACCTCAGCCACAACAGATCTTAGCCACGACCAGTGCTAAGACAGACCTCAGCCACGACCAGCAGCTAAGACAGACGTCAGCCACAACAAGCAGCTCAGACAGACCTCAGCCACAACAGACCTCAGCCACGACCAGCAGCTAAGACAGACCTCAGCCACAACCAGCAGCTAAGACAGACCTCAGCCACAACCAGCAGCTAAGACAGACCTCAGCCACGACCAGCAGCTAAGACAGACCTCAGCCACGACAAGCAGCTCAGACAGACCTCAGCCACAACCAGCAGCTAAGACAGACCTCAGACACGACCAGCAGCTAAGACAGACCTCAGCCATGACCAGCAGCTAAGACAGACCTCAGCCACGACCAGCAGCTAAGACAGACCTCATCCACAACAGACCTCAGCCAAGACCAGCAACTAAGACAGACCTCAGCCACGACCAGCAGCTAAGACAGACCTCAGCCACGACCAGCAGCTAAGACAGACCTCAGCCACGACCAGCAGCTAAGACAGACCTCAGCCACGACCAGCAGCTAAGACAGATGTCAGCCACAACAGACCTCAGCCACGACCAGCAGCTAAGACAGACGTCAGCCACGACAAGCAGCTCAGACAGACCTCAGCCACAACCAGCAGCTAAGACAGACCTCAGACACGACCAGCAGCTAAAACAGACCTCAGCCACGACCAGCAGCTAAGACAGACCTCAGCCACGACCAGCAGCTAAGACAGACCTCAGCCACGACAAGCAGCTCAGACAGACCTCAGCCACAACAGACCTCAGCCACGACCAGCAGCAAAGACAGACCTCAGCCACGACCAGCAGATAAGACAGACCTCAGCCACGACAAGCAGCTCAGACAGACCTCAGCCACAACCAGCAGCTAAGACAGACCTCAGCCACAACCAGCGGCTAAGACAGACCTCAGCCACGACCAGCGGCTAAGACAGACCTCAGCCACGACCAGCAGCTAAGACAGACCTCAGCCACAACCAGCAGCTAAGACAGACCTCAGCCACGACCAGCAGCTAAGACAGACCTCAGCCACGATCAGCAGCTAAGACAGACCTCAGCCACGACCAGCAGCTAAGACAGACCTCATCCACAACAGACCTCAGCCACGACCAGCAGCTAAGACATACCTCAGCCACAACCAGCAGCTAAGACAGAGCTCAGCCACAACCAGCAACTAAGACAGACCTCAGCCAAGACCAGCAACTAAGACAGACCTCAGCCACGACCAGCAGCAAAGAAAGACCTCAGCCACGACCAGCAGCTAAGACAGACCTAAGCCACAACAGACCTCAGCCACGACCAGCAGCTAAGACAGACCTCAGCCACGACCAGCAGCAAAGAAAGACCTCAGCCACGACCAGCAGCTAAGACAGACCTAAGCCACAACAGACCTCAGCCACGACCAGCAGCTAAGACAGACCTCAGCCACAACCAGCAGCTAAGACAGACCTCAGCCACAACCAGCAGCTAAGACAGACCTCAGCCACAACCAGCAGCTAAGACAGACCTCAGCCACGACCAGCAGCTAAGACAGACCTCAGCCACGACAAGCAGCTCAGACAGACCTCAGCCACAACCAGCAGCTAAGACAGACCTCAGACACGACCAGCAGCTAAGACAGACCTCAGCCACGACCAGCAGCTAAGACAGACCTCAGCCACGACCAGCAGCTAAGACAGACCTCATCCACAACAGACCTCAGCCAAGACCAGCAACTAAGACAGACCTCAGCCACGACCAGCAGCAAAGAAAGACCTCAGCCACGACCAGCAGCTAAGACAGACCTAAGCCACAACAGACCTCAGCCACGACCAGCAGCTAAGACAGACCTCAGCCACGACCAGCAGCTAAGACAGACCTCAAACACGACCAGCAGCTAAGACAGACCTCAGCCACAACAGACCTCAGCCACGACCAGCAGCTAAGACAGACCTCAGCCATGACCAGAAGCTAAGACAGACCTCAGCCACGACCAGCAGCTAAGACAGACCTCAGCCACAACAGACCTCAGCCACGACAAGCAGCTAAGACAGACCTCAGCCACGACAAGCAGCTCAGACAGACCTCAGCCACACCCAGCAGCTAAGACAGACCTCAGACACGACCAGCAGCTAAGACAGACCTCAGCCACGACCAGCAGCTAAGACAGACCTCAGCCACAACAGACCTCAGCCACAACAGACCTCAGCCATGACCAGCAGCTAAGACAGACCTCAGCCACGACCAGCAGCTAAGACAGACCTCAGCCACAACAGACCTCAGCCACAACAGACCTCAGCCACGACCAGCAGCTAAGACAGACCTCAGCCATGACCAGCAGCTAAGACAGACGTCAGCCACGACCAGCAGCTAAGACAGACCTCAGCCACGACCAGTAGCTAAGACAGACCTCAGCCACAACAGACCTCAGCCACGACCAGCAGCTAAGACAGACCTCAGCCACGACCAGCAGCTAAGACAGACCTCAGCCACGACCAGCGGCTAAGACAGGCTTCAGCCACGACCAGCAGCTAAGACAGACTTCAGCCACAACAGACCTCAGCCACGACCAGCAGCTAAGACAGACGTCAGCCATAACAAGCAGCTCAGACAGACCTCAGCCACAACCAGCAGCTAAGACAGACCTCAGCCACGACCAGCAGCTAAGACAGACATCAGCCACGACCAGCAGCTCAGACAGACCTCAGACACGACCAGCAGCTCAGACAGACCTCAGACACGACCAGCAGCAAAGAAAGACCTCAGCCACGACCAGCAGCTAAGACAGACCTAAGCCGCAACAGACCTCAGCCACGACCAGCAGCTAAGACAGACCTCAGCCACGACCAGCAGCTAAGACAGACCTCAGCCACGACCAGCAGCTAAGACAGACCTCAGCCACGACAGACCTCAGCCACGACCAGCGGCTAAGACAGACCTCAGCCACGACAAGCAGCTCAGACAGACCTCAGCCACAACCAGCAGCTAAGACAGACCTCAGCCACAACAGACCTCAGCCACGACCAGCGGCTAAGACAGACCTCAGCCACAACCAGCAGCTAAGACAGACCTCAGCCACAACAGACCTCAGCCACGACAAGCAGCTCAGACAGACCTCAGCCACAACCAGCAGCTAAGACAGACCTCAGCCACAACAGACCTCAGCCACGACAAGCAGCTCAGACAGACCTCAGCCACAACCAGCAGCTAAGACAGACCTCAGCCACGACAAGCAGCTCAGACAGACCTCAGCCACAACCAGCAGCTAAGACAGACCTCAGACACGACCAGCAGCTAAAACAGACCTCAGCCACGACCAGCAGCTAAGACAGACCTCAGCCACGACCAGCAGCTAAGACAGACCTCAGCCACGACAAGCAGCTCAGACAGACCTCAGCCACAACAGACCTCAGCCACGACCAGCAGCAAAGACAGACCTCAGCCACGACCAGCAGCTAAGACAGACCTCAGCCACGACAAGCAGCTCAGACAGACCTCAGCCACAACCAGCAGCTAAGACAGACCTCAGCCACAACCAGCGGCTAAGACAGACCTCAGCCACGACCAGCGGCTAAGACAGACCTCAGCCACGACCAGCAGCTAAGACAGACCTCAGCCACAACCAGCAGCTAAGACAGACCTCAGCCACGACCAGCAGCTAAGACAGACCTCAGCCACGATCAGCAGCTAAGACAGACCTCAGCCACGACCAGCAGCTAAGACAGACCTCATCCACAACAGACCTCAGCCACGACCAGCAGCTAAGACATACCTCAGCCACAACCAGCAGCTAAGACAGAGCTCAGCCACAACCAGCAACTAAGACAGACCTCAGCCAAGACCAGCAACTAAGACAGACCTCAGCCACGACCAGCAGCAAAGAAAGACCTCAGCCACGACCAGCAGCTAAGACAGACCTAAGCCACAATAGACCTCAGCCACGACCAGCAGCTAAGACAGACCTCAGCCACGACCAGCAGCAAAGAAAGACCTCAGCCACGACCAGCAGCTAAGACAGACCTAAGCCACAACAGACCTCAGCCACGACCAGCAGCTAAGACAGACCTCAGCCACAACCAGCAGCTAAGACAGACCTCAGCCACAACCAGCAGCTAAGACAGACCTCAGCCACAACCAGCAGCTAAGACAGACCTCAGCCACGACCAGCAGCTAAGACAGACCTCAGCCACGACAAGCAGCTCAGACAGACCTCAGCCACAACCAGCAGCTAAGACAGACCTCAGACACGACCAGCAGCTAAGACAGACCTCAGCCACGACCAGCAGCTAAGACAGACCTCAGCCACGACCAGCAGCTAAGACAGACCTCATCCACAACAGACCTCAGCCAAGACCAGCAACTAAGACAGACCTCAGCCACGACCAGCAGCAAAGAAAGACCTCAGCCACGACCAGCAGCTAAGACAGACCTAAGCCACAACAGACCTCAGCCACGACCAGCAGCTAAGACAGACCTCAGCCACGACCAGCAGCTAAGACAGACCTCAGCCACGACCAGCAGCTAAGACAGACCTCAGCCACAACAGACCTCAGCCACGACCAGCAGCTAAGACAGACCTCAGCCATGACCAGAAGCTAAGACAGACCTCAGCCACGACCATCAGCTAAGACAGACCTCAGCCACAACAGACCTCAGCCACGACAAGCAGCTAAGACAGACCTCAGCCACGACAAGCAGCTCAGACAGACCTCAGCCACACCCAGCAGCTAAGACAGACCTCAGACACGACCAGCAGCTAAGACAGACCTCAGCCACGACCAGCAGCTAAGACAGACCTCAGCCACAACAGACCTCAGCCACAACAGACCTCAGCCATGACCAGCAGCTAAGACAGACCTCAGCCACGACCAGCAGCTAAGACAGACCTCAGCCACAACAGACCTCAGCCACAACAGACCTCAGCCACGACCAGCAGCTAAGACAGACCTCAGCCATGACCAGCAGCTAAGACAGACGTCAGCCACGACCAGCAGCTAAGACAGACCTCAGCCACGACCAGTAGCTAAGACAGACCTCAGCCACAACAGACCTCAGCCACGACCAGCAGCTAAGACAGACCTCAGCCACGACCAGCAGCTAAGACAGACCTCAGCCACGACCAGCGGCTAAGACAGGCTTCAGCCACGACCAGCAGCTAAGACAGACTTCAGCCACAACAGACCTCAGCCACGACCAGCAGCTAAGACAGACGTCAGCCATAACAAGCAGCTCAGACAGACCTCAGCCACAACCAGCAGCTAAGACAGACCTCAGCCACGACCAGCAGCTAAGACAGACATCAGCCATGACCAGCAGCTCAGACAGACCTCAGACACGACCAGCAGCTCAGACAGACCTCAGACACGACCAGCAGCAAAGAAAGACCTCAGCCACGACCAGCAGCTAAGACAGACCTAAGCCGCAACAGACCTCAGCCACGACCAGCAGCTAAGACAGACCTCAGCCACGACCAGCAGCTAAGACAGACCTCAGCCATGACCAGCAGCTAAGACAGACCTCAGCCACGACAGACCTCAGCCACGACCAGCGGCTAAGACAGACCTCAGCCACGACAAGCAGCTCAGACAGACCTCAGCCACAACCAGCAGCTAAGACAGACCTCAGCCACAACAGACCTCAGCCACGACCAGCGGCTAAGACAGACCTCAGCCACAACCAGCAGCTAAGACAGACCTCAGCCACAACAGACCTCAGCCACGACAAGCAGCTCAGACAGACCTCAGCCACAACCAGCAGCTAAGACAGACCTCAGCCACAACAGACCTCAGCCACCACAAGCAGCTCAGACAGACCTCAGCCACAACCAGCAGCTAAGACAGACCTCAGCCACGACCAGCAGCTAAGACAGACCTCAGCCACGACCAGCAGCTAAGACAGACCTCAGCCACGACCAGCAGCTAAGACAGACCTCAGCCACGACCAGCAGCTAAGACAGACCTCAGACCAGCAGCTAAGACAGACCTCAGCCACGACCAGCAGCTAAGACAGACCTCAGCCACGACCAGCAGCTAAGACAGACCTCAGCCACGACCAGCAGCTAAGACAGACCTCAGCCACAACAGACTTTAGCCACAACAGACCTCAGCCACGACCAGCAGCTAAGACAGACCTCAGCCACTACCAGCAGCTAAGACAGACCTCAGCCATGACCAGCGGCTAAGACAGACCTCAGCCTTGACCAGCAGCTAAGACAGACCTCAGCCACGACCAGCAGCTAAGACAGACCTCAGCCACGACCAGTGCTAAGATAGACCTCAGCCACGACCAGCAGCTAAGACAGACCTCAGACACAACAGATCTTAGCCACGACCAGTGCTAAGACAGACCTCAGCCACGAGCAGCAGCTAAGACAGACGTCAGCCACACAAGCAGCTCAGACAGACCTCAGCCACAACAGACCTCAGCCACGACCAGCAGCTAAGACAGAGCCACAACCAGCAGCTAAGACAGACCTCAGCCACAACCAGCAGCTAAGACAGACCTCAGCCACGACCAGCAGCTAAGACAGACCTCAGCCACGACAAGCAGCTCAGACAGACCTCAGCCACAACCAGCAGCTAAGACAGACCTCAGACACGACCAGCAGCTAAGACAGACCTCAGCCACGACCAGCAGCTAAGACAGACCTCAGCCACGACCAGCAGCTAAGACAGACCTCATCCACAACAGACCTCAGCCAAGACCAGCAACTAAGACAGACCTCAGCCACGACCAGCAGCAAAGAAAGACCTCAGCCACGACCAGCAGCTAAGACAGACCTAAGCCACAACAGACCTCAGCCACGACCAGCAGCTAAGACAGACCTCAGCCACGACCAGCAGCTAAGACAGACCTCAGCCACGACCAGCAGCTAAGACAGACCTCAGCCACAACAGACCTCAGCCCACAGACCCAGCCAGCTAAGACAGACCTCAGCCATGACCAGAAGCTAAGACAGACCTCAGCCACGACCAGCAGCTAAGACAGACCTCAGCCACAACAGACCTCAGCCAGACAAGCAGCTAAGACAGACCTCAGCCACGACCAGCAGCTAAGACAGACCTCAGCCACACCCAGCAGCTAAGACAGACCTCAGACACGACCAGCAGCTAAGACAGACCTCAGCCACGACCAGCAGCTAAGACAGACCTCAGCCACAACAGACCTCAGCCACAACAGACCTCAGCCATGACCAGCAGCTAAGACAGACCTCAGCCACGACCAGCAGCTAAGACAGACCTCAGCCACAACAGACCTCAGCCACAACAGACCTCAGCCACGACCAGCAGCTAAGACAGACCTCAGCCATGACCAGCAGCTAAGACAGACCTCAGCCACGACCAGCAGCTAAGACAGACCTCAGCCACGACCAGCAGCTAAGACAGACCTCAGCCACAACAGACCTCAGCCACGACCAGCAGCTAAGACAGACCTCAGCCACGACCAGCAGCTAAGACAGACCTCAGCCACGACCAGCGGCTAAGACAGACCTCAGCCACGACCAGCAGCTAAGACAGACTTCAGCCACAACAGACCTCAGCCACGACCAGCAGCTAAGACAGACATCAGCCACGACAAGCAGCTCAGACAGACCTCAGCCACAACCAGCAGCTAAGACAGACCTCAGCCACGACCAGCAGCTAAGACAGACATCAGCCATGACCAGCAGCTCAGACAGACCTCAGACACGACCAGCAGCTCAGACAGACCTCAGACACGACCAGCAGCTCAGACAGACCTCAGCAACAACAGACCTCAGCCACAACAGACCTCAGCCACGACCAGAAGCTAAGACAGACCTCAGCCACGACCCCGCGGCCACGACAGACCTCAGCCACGACCAGCAGCTAAGACAGACCTCAGCCTCGACCAGCAGCTAAGACAGACCTCAGCCACAACAGACCTTAGCCACAACAGACCTCAGCCATGACCAGCAGCTAAGACAGACCTCAGCCACGACCAGCAGCTAAGACAGACATCAGCCACGACCAGCAGCTAAGACAGACCTCAGCCACAACAGACCTTAGGCACAACAGACCTCAGCCACGACCAGCAGCTAAGACAGACCTCAGCCACGACCAGCAGCTAAGACAGACCTCAGCCACGACCAGCGGCTAAGACAGACCTCAGCCACGACCAGTGGCCATGACAGACCTCAGCCACGACCAGCAGCTAAGACATACCTCAGCCACAACCAGCAGCTAAGACATACCTCAGCCACAACCAGCAGCTAAGACAGACCTCAGCCACAACCAGCAGCTCAGACAGACCTCAGCCACGACCAGCAGCTAAGACAGACGTCAGCCACGACCAGCAGCTAAGACAGACATCAGCCACGACCAGCGGCTAAGACAGACCTCAGCCACAACCAGCAGCTAAGACAGACGTCAGCCACGACCAGCAGCTAAGACAGACCTCAGCCACGACCAGCAGCTAAGACAGACCTCAGCCACAACCAGCAGCTAAGACAGAGCTCAGCCACAACCAGCAGCTAAGACAGACATCAGCCACAACAGACCTCAGCCACAACAGACCTCAGCCACGACAAGCAGTTAAGACAGACCTCAGCCACGACCAGCAGCTAAGACAGACCTCAGCCACGACCAGCAGCTAAGACAGACCTCAGCCACAACCAGCAGCTAAGACAGACATCAGCCACGACCAGCAGCTAAGACAGACCTCAGCCACAACCAGCAGCTAAGACAGACCTCAGCCACGACCAGCAGCTAAGACAGACCTCAGCCACAACAGACCTCAGCCACGACCAGCAGCTAAGACAGATGTCAGCCACGACCAGCAGCTAAGACAGACCGCTAGAGTTCTATGTTATTCTATGAATACCTGTCTCTTACTACTGGAGATGGTGGAAACAGTCAGAAACAGCACCCCCTGTACACTGTTGCATCACTTCCTGGTGCTCTCTGTCTCTCTCCCTACTCTAATAGGAACTGGGCACCCCCTGTAACACTGTTACATCACTTCCTGGTTCTCTCTGTCTCTCTCCCTACTCTGATAGGGACTAGTGTTGTGAAGTGCTGTGGTACTGTGGTGTTCAGTCAGTGGAGGCTGTGGTTTAGATGGTTGTAGCATTGTAAGGTTAGATATCAGACTGTCTGGGGCTCACAGTCACTGAAAGTAACAGAGATGTTGTACCGAAGGTTCTTTGACGTCAAAGGTCTCTCCATGAAGTTAAAGTGTGGGCGAGGACTAGAGGTAGGTACAGTAGGAGGACAGCGGTAGATACAGTAGGAGGACAGGGGTAGGGGACAGGGGTAGGGGGCAGGGGTAGAGGATAGGTGTAGGGGACAGGGGTAGAGGACAGGGGTAGAGGACAGGGGTAGAGGACAGGGGTAGGTACAGCAGGAGGATGGGGGTAGATAGAGTAGGAGGACAGGGGTAGAGGACAGGGGTAGGTGGGGTAGGAGGACAGGGGTAGAGGACAGGGTTAGGGGACAGGGGTAGGTACAGCAGGAGGATGGGGGTAGATACAGTAGGAGGACAGGGGTAGAGGACAGGGGTAGGTGGGGTAGGAGGACAGGGGTAGAGGACAGGGTTAGGGGACAGGGGTAGGTACAGCAGGAGGATGGGGGTAGATACAGTAGGAGGACAGGGGTAGAGGACAGGGGTAGGTGGGGTAGGAGGACAGGGGTAGAGGACAGGGTTAGGGGACAGGGGTAGGGGACAGGGGTAGATACAGTAGGAGGACAGGGGTAGAGGACAGTATGAGGACAGGGGTAGAGGACAGTAGGAGGACAGGTGTAGGTACAGTAGGAGGACAGGGGTAGAGGACAGGGGTAGGTACAGCGGTAGCTGACAGGGGTAGGTACAGCAGGAGGATGGGGGTAGAGGACAGGGGTAGTGGACAGTAGGAGGACAGGGGTAGTGGACAGTAGAGGACAGGGGTAGTGGACAGTAGAGGACAGGGGTAGTGGACAGTAGGAGGACAGGGGTAGTGGACAGTAGGAGGACAGGGGTAGAGGACAGTAGGAGGACAGGGGTAGAAGACAGGGGTAGAGGACAGGGGTAGAGGACAGTAGGAGGACAGGGGTAGTGGACAGTAGAGGACAGGGGTAGTGGACAGTAGAGGACAGGGGTAGTGGACAGTAGGAGGACAGGGGTAGAGGACAGTAGGAGGACAGGGGTAGAGGAGAGTAGGAGGACTTGGGTAGAGGACAGGGTTAGATACAGTAGGAGGACAGGGGTAGAGGACAGGGTTAGATACAGTAGGAGGACAGGGGTAGAGGACAGTAGGAGGACAGGGGTAGAGGACAGTAGGAGGACAGGGGTAAAGGACAGTAGGAGGACAGGGGTAGAGGACAGTAGGAGGACAGGGGTAGAAGACAGGGGTAGAGGACAGGGGTAGGTACCGCAGGAGGACAGGGGTAGAGGACAAGGGTAGATACAGTAGGAGGACAGAGGTAAAGGACAGGGGTAGATACAGTAGGAGGACAGGGGTAGTGGACAGTAGGAGGACAGGGGTAGAGGACAGTAGGAGGACAGGGGTAGAGGACAGTAGGGGGACAGGGGTAGAGGACAGTAGGAGGACAGGGGTATAAGACAGGGGTAGAGGACAGGGGTAGGTACCGCAGGAGGACAGGGGTAGATACAGTAGGAGGACAGGGGTAGTGGACAGTAGGAGGACAGGGGTAGAGGACAGTAGGAGGACAGGGGTAGAGGACAGTAGGAGGACAGGGGTAGAGGACAGGGGTAGAGGACAG
Organism: Oncorhynchus masou masou; assembly: GCF_036934945.1. Taxonomy (NCBI): domain Eukaryota; kingdom Metazoa; phylum Chordata; class Actinopteri; order Salmoniformes; family Salmonidae; genus Oncorhynchus; species Oncorhynchus masou. The sequence goes on along the minus strand of NC_088213.1, from coordinate 295,692 downwards.
GGGTAGGTACCACAGGAGGACAGGGGTAGAGGACAAGGGTAGATACAGTAGGAGGACAGAGGTAGAGGACAGGGGTAGATACAGTAGGAGGACAGGGGTAGAGGACAGGGGTAGAGGACAGGATTAGGTACCGCAGGAGGACAGTGGTAGGTACCGCAGGACGACAGGGGTAGAGGACAGTAGGAGGACAGGGGTAGAGGACAGTAGGAGGACTTGGGTAGAGGACAGTAGGAGGACAGGGGTAGAGGACAGTAGGAGGACTTGGGTAGAGGACAGTAGGAGGACAGGGGTAGAGGACAGTAGGAGGACTTGGGTAGAGGACAGTAGGATGCAGATGGGTTTGGTAGGATACAGATGGGTTTGGTATGATACAGATGGGTTTGGTAGGATACAGATGGGTTTGGTAGGATACAGATTGGTTTGGTAGGTACGACAGGAGTAGGTAGGAAACAGATGGGCTTGTTGGAAACAGATGGGTTTGTAGGAAACAGATGGGTTTGGTAGGATACAAGATGGGTTTGGTAGGATACAGATGGGTTTGGTAGGATACAGATGGGTTTGGTAGGATACAAGATGGGTTTGGTAGGATACAGATGGGTTTGGTAGGATACAGATGGGTTTGGTAGGATACAGATGGGTTTGGTAGGATACAAGATGGGTTTGGTAGGATACAAGATGGGTTTGGTAGGATACAGATGGGTTTGGTAGGATACAGATGGGTTTGGTAGGATACAAGATGGGTTTGGTAGGATACAGATGGGTTTGGTAGGATACAGATGGGTTTGGTAGGATACAGATGGGTTTGGTAGGATGCAGATGGGTTTGGTAGGATACAGATGGGTTTGGTAGGATACAGATGGGTTTGTTAGAATACAGATGGGTTTGGTAGGATACAGATGGGTTTGGTAGGATACAGATGGGTTTGGTAGGATACAGATGGGTTTGTTAGAATACAGATGGGTTTGGTAGGATGCAGATGGGTTTGGTAGGATACAAGATGGGTTTGGTAGGATACAGATGGGTTTGGTAGGATACAGATGGGTTTGTTAGAATACAGATGGGTTTGGTAGGATACAGATGGGTTTGGTAGGATACAGATGGGTTTGGTAGGATACAAGATAGGATACAGATGGGTTTGGTAGGATACAGATGGGTTTGTTAGAATACAGATGGGTTTGGTAGGATACAGATGGGTTTGGTAGGATACAGATGGGTTTGGTAGGATACAGATGGGTTTGTTAGAATACAGATGGGTTTGGTAGGATACAGATGGGTTTGGTAGGATACAGATGGGTTTGGTAGGATACAAGATGGGTTTGGTAGGATACAGATGGGTTTGGTAGGATACAGATGGGTTTGGTAGGATACAGATGGGTTTGGTAGGATACAGATGGGTTTGTTAGAATACAGATGGGTTTGGTAGGATACAGATGGGCTTGTTGGAAACAGATGGGTTTGGTAGGATACAGATGGGTTTGGTAGGATACAGATGGGTTTGGTAGGATACAGATGGGTTTGTTAGAATACAGATGGGTTTGGTAGGATACAAGATGGGTTTGGTAGGATACAGATGGGTTTGGTAGGATATAGATGGGTTTGGTAGGATACAGATGGGTTTGTTAGAATACAGATGGGTTTGGTAGGTCTGGGAGGAATGAACAGTGTGATTCTGGTCCTGTTAGCATCTCCATTTCCAATTGGTGTAAAATATATCCTGTTTATTTAGCCTGTTTTCAGCTGTTTATCTATTTTTGATCTTGTGTTTAACCAATCAAAATACCTCTGCATTGACAACATTGAGAGTTTCATTCAGTTTGTTTAAATAACAGATTTGTCAGAGGATAACCCATGTATTGTGTGCTCTGTTTTGAGAACCAGCTACTGGAAGTCATTGTTTGAAACACGCCTGACCTTGATTTTTTGAGAAAAGTTGTTGAGATGACCAAGTTGTTATTCTGTATTGGAGAGTTTTTATGCTATTCAGCTGCGTGCAACTTCCTGAATGTAAGGGGAAGTGAGCGTAAAGGGGAAGAGGCGATGTAAGCTAGATACCAACATGTGGTCGGGAGGCGCTATAGGGAGGGTGTGATGTAATCCTCTCAAATTGTGTAACAACGTGGAGGGCTCCTATTGACTCCACATTGACGTGATTGGTCGACGGTGAGGTGGGGGGGCGGGAAGTCTTGTGTAAACACAAATTCACTTCCTCGACAACTTCCTTGACAACAGCTCTGCGCATACTCTGCGAAACACAGGAAGTATGAATGGCCCTGACTTCTGCAGAGGCCTTATGATTGTAAGCGCTGCACGGTCAATGCAGACGTCGGATTAAATAAGGGCTAGTATCAGATCCTGGTCAGTAGAGGTCATCTGTGGTCTAAATGAGGACTAGTAACCATACAGATCCTGGTCAGTAGAGGCCATCTGTGGTCTATTTAAAAACTAGTAACCATAGAGTAACAGATCCTGGTCAGTAGAGGTCATCTATGGTCTATATAAGGACTAGTTACCATACAGAGTAACAGATCCTGGTCAGTAGAGGTCATCTATGGTCTATATAAGGACTAGTTACCATAAAGAGTAACAGATCCTGGTCAGTAGAGGTCATCTATGGTCTATATAAGGACTAGTTACCATACAGATCCTGGTCAGTAGAGGTCATCTGTGGTCTATATAAGGACTAGTTACCATAAAGAGTAACAGATCCTGGTCAGTAGAGGTCCTCTGTGGTCTATATAAGGACTAGTAACCATACAGATCCTTTCTAGTCAGGGAAAGGAGGAACGGAGAGAGAGGGTAGCTGTACTGTCTGACCTCATTCTGTTTCTAGTCAGGGAAAGGAGGAACGGAGAGAGAGGGTAGCTGTACTGACTGACCTCATTCTGTTTCTAGGCAGGGAAAGGAGGAACGGAGAGAGAGGGTAGCTGTACTGACTGACCTCATTCTGTTTCTAGTCAGGGAAAGGAGGAACGGAGAGAGAGGGTAGCTGTACTGTCTGACCTCATTCTGTTTCTAGGCAGGGAAAGGAGGAACGGAGAGAGAGGGTAGCTGTACTGTCTGACCTCATTCTGTTTCTAGTCAGGGAAAGGAGGAACGGAGAGAGAGGGTAGCTGTACTGTCTGACCTCATTCTGTTTCTAGTCAGGGAAAGGAGGAACGGAGAGAGAGGGTAGCTGTACTGACTGACCTCATTCTGTTTCTAGGCAGGGAAAGGAGGAACGGAGAGAGAGGGTAGCTGTACTGTCTGACCTCATTCTGTTTCTAGTCAGGGAAAGGAGGAACGGAGAGAGAGGGTAGCTGTACTGTCTGACCTCATTCTGTTTCTAGGCAGGGAAAGGAGGAACGGAGAGAGAGGGTAGCTGTACTGTCTGACCTCATTTTGTTTCTAGGCAGGGAAAGGAGGAACGGAGAGAGAGGGTAGCTGTACTGTCTGACCTCATTCTGTTTCTAGTCAGGGAAAGGAGGAACGGAGAGAGAGGGTAGCTGTACTGTCTGACCTCATTCTGTTTCTAGTCAGGGAAAGGAGGAACGGAGAGAGAGGGTAGCTGTACTGTCTGACCTCATTCTGTTTCTAGGCAGGGAAAGGAGGAACGGAGAGAGAGGGTCGCTGTACTGTCTGACCTCATTCTGTTTCTAGGCAGGGAAAGGAGGAACGGAGAGAGAGGGTAGCTGTACTGTCTGACCTCATTCTGTTTCTATTCCTTATCTCCCTTCTTCCACCTGCAGGAAAAGGATGGAGAGAAGATTCGAGACAAAGACAAGAGGAGAGAGGCGAAGGGCAGGGAGAGATGTATGCTGAACGGACATCACTTCAGCATTATCTCCTCCCAGACACAATCCTCCTCCTGCCACCAATGCAGCAAAACCATCAACACTAAGGATGCTTTTCTCTGCACCAGTAAGACAGCATCAGTCAATACAACTCTAACAAAACCAACTATTAGCAGGTTTAGTAGATACACACCATATCGCTCAATATGGCGCCCACAGAGAGGGCTGCCTTGCTTCTAATCCTTAGGATACATTTTTTATTTTTATGTATCATTTCTTGCATTGTTAGCCCAGACAATCTGAAGTTTTATTACATACAGCCAGGAAGAACTATTGGATATCAGAGCGATGTCAACTTACCAACACTACGACCAGGAATACGACCTTCCCCAAGCGGATCCTTTGTCCGCACCAATCGGGGCAATTGAAGTGATTCCAGAGGCCGATCCAAAACAACTCAGCTGGAGAAGAGGCAGACATATCAGTCTTCTGGTCAGACTTCGGAGGTGCCACACCACCCACCACTCCCGAGTATATTACTCTCCAATGTCCAGTCCCTAGATAACAAGGTCGATGAAATCAGGGCGAGGTTTGCTTTCCAGAGAGACATCAGGGATTGTAACATACTCTGTTTCACGGAACCATGGCTCTCTCGGGATATGCTGTCGGAGACGGTACAACTACCTGGTTTCTCAGTGCGTCGCGCTGACAGTCATAAACATCTCTTTGGGAAGAAAAAGGGCGGGGGTTTCATGTTTAATGACTCATGGTGTAATTGTAACAACAGGAATTCAAGTATTTTTGTTCACCTGACATGGAATTCCTCATAATCAAATGCTGACCGTATTATCTCCCAAGATAATTATCTTTTGTTATTGTCACAGCCATATATATCCCCCCTCAAGTCGATACCACAATGGCCCTCAAGGAACTTCAATGGACTATATTGGAAACCATATATGCTGAGGCTGAATTAATTGTAGCTGGGGATTTTAACAAACCAAATTTGAGTACAAGGCTACCTAAATTCTATCAGCATATCGACTGTAGTACTCGCACTGGAAAACCACTGGATCATTGCTACTCTAACTTCCGCAATGCTTACAAGGCCCTGCCCCGCCCTTATTTCGTCAAATATGAACACATCTATTTTGCTCCTCCATTCCTATATGCAGAAACTTAAACAGGAAGTACCCATGCTAAGGACTATTTAACGCCAGTATGACCAATCGGGAATCCACATTTCAAGATTGTTTTGATTACAGGGACTGGGATATGTTCTGGATATGGATATGTTCTGGATAGTGTCAGAGAATAATACCATAGGGCTTTGCACAATTGGCCCAGCGTCGTCCGGGTTTGGCCTGGGCAGGCTGTCATTGTAAATAAGAATTTGATCTTAACTGACTTGCCTAGTTAAAGGTTCAAATAAATAAAAAGTTAAAATTAAATCAAATCATCCAAATGTCGACAAAGTGGAGTCGCAATTCAACGGCTCAGACACGAGACGATTGTCTGCAGACAATCATGGACTGCAAAAGGTAAACCAGCCACGTCACGGACACCGACGTCTTGCTTCCAGGTACACTAAACACCTTCTTTGCCCACTTTGAGGATAATACAGTGGAATCTCCTTCTCCGTTGCTGACGGAGTTCCTCTGTGTACCCATTTTAAGTTCCTCTGCGTACACATTACTGACAATCTGAAATGGTCCATCCAAACAGACAGTGTGGTGAAGAAGGGGCAACAACGCCTCTTCAACCTCAGAGGACTGAAGAAATGTTGCTTGTCACCTAAAACCCTCACAAACTTTTACACATGCACAATCGAGAGCATCCTTTCGGGCTGTATCACCGCCCGGAATGGCAACTGCACCGCCCACAACCGCAATGCACTCCAGAGGGTAGTGCGGTCTGCACAACGCATCACCGGGGGCAAACTACCTGCCCTCCAGGACACCTACACCACCCGATGTCACAGGAAGGCCATAAAGATCATCAAGGACAATAACCACCCAAGCCACTGCCTGTTCACACCACTACCATCCAGAAAGCGAGCTCAGTACAGGTGCATCAAAGCTGAGACTGAAACAGCTTCTATCTCTAGGCCATCAGACTGTTAATGGAAGCCTCTCAAACATAATCCAGGTAGAATCAGGAATTCCCCAGGGCAGCTGTTTAGGCCCCTTGCAGGTAGAATCAGGAATTCCCCAGAGTAGCTGTTTAGGCCCCTTGCTTTTTTCAACCTTTACTAACTGAATGACACTGACTTTGAGTAAAGACAGAGTGTCTATGTATGTGGATGACTTATGGTGTTGACGTCAGACAACAATCTGAATGAGTTTGACGTTAGACAACAATCTGAATGAGTTTGAAGTTAGACAACAATCTGAATGAGTTGTGACGTTAGACAACAACCTGAATGAGTTTGTTTTCTAACATCAACTCTGTAAAACAAACTCATTCAGGTTGTTTTCTAACGTCAACTCTGTAAAACAATCTGAATGAGTTTCATTTATGGAATTGAAGTGGTATACAAGTTAGCAATTTAGTTTTTCTTCAGTGGCTTTATGACTAAAAACGAATTGAAATAAACATATTTAAACCAAAATGAATATTCTATCAAGGAGATGGAGTTGACAGTTCATTGTTGTGACAATGATGATTTCAATATGTTTTGTTTTCATCTATTAAATGTAGAGAACTTTCCAGAGTGGTCTTCTTGTACTACATATAACACTAAGATGGGGTCCTTATGGTATAGCTTTACCTGCTCATCACTGATTCATTTAGGATTTAAGACCTATTTGACGGAGTTCACCATATCTCCAGGGACATATTTTAGGATTCACCTTTTTTAAGACTATTTCTCTTAAATTCAGAGAGGGCTCTCACAAGAAACTACAACATATTTATTTTAAAACTATAAAATATTTTTGCCGGTTTATAGAATAAAAAATATATAATTGGAGAGTTGAAACTGGTATAATTTGCTCCAGACAAGGGCATGAATAGGCATAGAGCCGATATGAAAATGTATAATATAGTAAATATTTAGAAAATTACAAAAGCAAATCTTTCCCTAATTAAATTCTACTAAATGTAATTTAATCTGAATTAATACAACAAAAGAAAAACACATTGACGATAAATATAAAGTTTCCCAACAAGGATTGTCCCAACTTTCAAGAATCCCTAAAGGACTATGGTGTCATTCTGGACATACGCCAACTCTCTAGTTCTGTAGACCAGTCCAACTCTCTGGTTCTGTAGACCCAGCCAACTCTCTAGTTCTGTAGACCAGTCCAACTCTCTGGTTCTGTAGACCAGTCCAACTCTCTGGTTCTGTAGACCATTCCAACTCTCTGGTTCTGTAGACCCGGCCAACTCTCTAGTTCTGTAGACCAGTCCAACTCTCTGGTTCTGTAGACCAGTCCAACTCTCTGGTTCTGTAGACCGGTCCAACTCTCCGGTTCTGTAGACCAGTCCAAATCTGTGGTTCTGTAGACCAGTCCAACTCTCTGGTTCTGTAGACCAGTCCAACTCTCTGGTTCTGTAGACCAGTCCACATCTCTGGTTCTGTAGACCAGTCCAACTCTCTAGTTCTGTAGACCAGTCCAACTCTGTAGACCAGTCCACTTCTCTGGTTCTGTAGACCAGTCCAACCCTCTAGTTCTGTAGACCAGTCCAACTCTGTTGACCAGTCCACTTCTCTGGTTCTGTAGACCAGTCCACTTATCTGGTTCTGTAGACCAGTCCAACTCTCTAGTTCTGTAGACCAGTCCAACTCTGTAGACCAGTCCAACTCTCTGGTTCTGTAGACCAGTCCACTTCTCTGGTTCTGTAGACCAGTTCAACTCTCTGGTTCTGTAGACCAGTCCAACTCTCTGGTTCTGTAGACCAGTCTAAATCTCTGGTTCTGTAGACCCGTCCAACTCTCTGGTTCTGTAGACCAGTCCAACTCTCTGGTTCTGTAGACCGGTCCAACTCTCTTGTTCTGTAGACCAGTCCAAATCTCTGGTTCTGTAGACCAGTCCAACTCTCTGGTTCTGTAGACCCGTCTTACTCTCTGGTTCTGTAGACCAGTCTAAATCTCTGGTTCTGTAGACCCGTCCAACTCTCTGGTTCTGTAGACCAGTCCAACTCTCTGGTTCTGTAGACCAGTCCAACTCTCTGGTTCTGTAGACCAGTCCAACTCTCTGGTTCTGTAGACCAGTCCAACTCTCTGGTTCTGTAGACCCGTCTTACTCTCTGGTTCTGTAGACCAGTCTAAATCTCTGGTTCTGTAGACCAGTCCAACTCTCTGGTTCTGTAGCCAGTCCAACTCTCTGGTTCTGTAGACCAGTCCAACTCTCTGGTTCTGTAGACCCGTCCAACTCTCTGGTTCTGTAGACCAGTCCAACTCTCTTGTTCTGTAGACCCGTCTTACTCTCTGGTTCTGTAGACCAGTCTAAATCTCTGGTTCTGTAGACCCGTCCAACTCTCTGGTTCTGTAGACCAGTCTAAATCTCTGGTTCTGTAGACCCGTCCAACTCTCTGGTTCTGTAGACCAGTCCAACTCTCTGGTTCTGTAGACCAGTCCAACTCTCTGGTTCTGTAGACCAGTCTAAATCTCTGGTTCTGTAGACCCGTCCAACTCTCTGGTTCTGTAGACCAGTCCAACTCTCTGGTTCTGTAGACCAGTCTAAATCTCTGGTTCTGTAGACCCGTCCAACTCTCTGGTTCTGTAGACCAGTCTAAATCTCTGGTTCTGTAGACCCGTCCAACTCTCTGGTTCTGTAGACCAGTCTAAATCTCTGGTTCTGTAGACCCGTCCAACTCTCTGGTTCTATAGACCAGTCTAAATCTCTGGTTCTGTAGACCCGTCCAACTCTCTGGTTCTGTAGACCAGTCCAACTCTCTGGTTCTGTAGACCAGTCCAACTCTCTGGTTCTGTAGACCAGTCCAACTCTCTGGTTCTGTAGACCAGTCTAAATCTCTGGTTCTGTAGACCCGTCCAACTCTCTGGTTCTGTAGACCCGTCTTACTCTCTGGTTCTGTAGACCCGTCCAACTCTCTGGTTCTGTAGACCAGTCCAACTCTCTGGTTCTGTAGACCAGTCCAACTCTGGTTCTGTAGACCAGTCCAACTCTCTGGTTCTGTAGACCAGTCTAAATCTCTGGTTCTGTAGACCCGTCCAACTCTCTGGTTCTGTAGACCAGTCCAACTCTCTGGTTCTGTAGACCAGTCCAACTCTCTGGTTCTGTAGACCAGTCCAACTCTCTGGTTCTGTAGACCAGTCCAACTCTCTGGTTCTGTAGACCCGTCTTACTCTCTGGTTCTGTAGACCAGTCGAAATCTCTGGTTCTGTAGACCCGTCCAACTCTCTGGTTCTGTAGACCCGTCTTACTCTCTGGTTCTGTAGACCAGTCCAACTCTCTGGTTCTGTAGACCCGTCCAACTCTCTGGTTCTGTAGACCCGTCCAACTCTCTGGTTCTGTAGACCCGTCCAACTCTCTGGTTCTGTAGACCGGTCCAACTCTCTGGTTCTGTAGACCAGTCCAACTCTCTGGTTCTGTAGACCAGTCCAACTCTCTGGTTCTGTAGACCAGTCCAACTCTCTGGTTCTGTAGACCGGTCCAACTCTCTGGTTCTGTAGACCCGTCCAACTCTCTGGTTCTGTAGACCAGTCCAACTCTCTGGTTCTGTAGACCAGTCCAACTCTCTGGTTCTGTAGACCGGTCCAACTCTCTGGTTCTGTAGACCAGTCCAACTCTCTGGTTCTGTAGACCAGTCCAACTCTCTGGTTCTGTAGATTGGTCCAACTCTCTGGTTCTGTAGACCAGTCCAACTCTCTGGTTCTGTAGACCAGTCCAACTCTGGTTCTGTAGACCAGTCCAACTCTCTGGTTCTGTAGACCGGTCCAACTCTCTGGTTCTGTAGACCGGTCCAACTCTCTGGTTCTGTAGACCGGTCCAACTCTCTGGTTCTGTAGACCGGTCCAACTCTCTGGTTCTGTAGACCCGTCCAACTCTCTGGTTCTGTAGACCCGTCCAACTCTCTGGTTCTGTAGACCCGTCCAACTCTCTGGTTCTGTAGACCGGTCCAACTCTCTGGTTCTGTAGACCAGTCCAACTCCCTGGTTCTGTAGACCAGTCCAACTCTCTGGTTCTGTAGACCAGTCCAACTCTCTGGTTCTGTAGACCGGTCCAACTCTCTGGTTCTGTAGACCCGTCCAACTCTCTGGTTCTGTAGACCGGTCCAACTCTCTGGTTCTGTAGACCAGTCCAACTCTCTGGTTCTGTAGACCGGTCCAACTCTCTGGTTCTGTAGACCAGTCCAACTCTCTGGTTCTGTAGACCGGTCCAACTCTCTGGTTCTGTAGACCAGTCCAACTCTCTGGTTCTGTAGACCCGTCCAACTCTCTGGTTCTGTAGACCAGTCCAACTCTCTGGTTCTGTAGACCAGTCCAACTCTCTGGTTCTGTAGACCCGTCCAACTCTCTGGTTCTGTAGACCAGTCCAACTCTCTGGTTCTGTAGACCAGTCCAACTCTCCGGTTCTGTAGACCGGTCCAACTCTCTGGTTCTGTAGACCAGTCTATCTCCCCAGTCACAGTTCATAACACATGAAAGAACTCCCCTGGAAGATTATTCTGTTGAAGTTCTTACTTTAAGATTTAGAGTTGCATTTTATTTTGTATTTTTCAGATTGCAATTCACATGTTCATAAGAGTTGTAGAGAAAGCCTGCCTGTCTGTGTCAAGGTGAAAATGAAGGTAAGGAAAAACTGTATTTAAAACTCTTTTCAGACCATTTTGTCAGCCTATAAAATGAGTAGCCTTCAAGGACATCATGTTTTTATGTACTAGCTCATTTTGTCAGCCAATAGGATGAGTAGCCTACAAGAACATCATTTTTTATGTACTAGATCATTTTGTCAGCCAATAGGATGAGTAGCCTTCAAGGACATCATGTTTTTATGTACTAGCTCATTTTGTCAGCCAATAGGATGAGTAGCCTACAAGAACATCATTTTTTATGTACTAGATCATTTTGTCAGCCAATAGGATGAGTAGCCTACAGGACATCAAGGTCATGAACTTATTCACACTACTGAAGTCCTGGATTGTTTTCCCTCCAGTCTGCCAGACAACAGTTTGCAGTTCCAGATTCAGCCACCATTCCTGTTGTCACCCGGAGACCAAAACGAGGGTTAAACCGTGAGTCCATCTTAAATATACTCATAAATATAGTCATACTGTTGGTGTTAACCAGAGCCATCACAGTCCTGTCCTGGTCCCAGATCTGTTGGTGTTAACCAGAGTCATCACAGTCCTGTCCTGGTCCCAGATCTGTTGGTGTTAACCAGAGTCATCACAGTCCTGTCCTGGTCCCAGATCTGTTGGTGTTAACCAGAGTCATCACAGTCCTGTCCTGGTCCCAGATCTGTTGGTGTTAACCAGAGTCATCACAGTCCTGTCCTGGTCCCAGATCTGTTGGTGTTAACCAGAGTCATCACAGTCCTGTCCTGGTCCCAGATCTGTTGGTGTTAACCAGAGTCATCACAGTCCTGTCCTGGTCCCAGATCTGTTGGTGTTAACCAGAGTCATCACAGTCCTGTCCTGGTCCCAGATCTGTTGGTGTTAACCAGAGTCATCACAGTCCTGTCCTGGTCCCAGATCTGTTGGTGTTAACCAGAGTCATCACAGTCCTGTCCTGGTCCCAGAATCTGTTGGTGTTAACCAGAGTCATCACAGTCCTGTCCTGGTGCCAGAATCTGTTGGTGTTAACCAGAGTCATCACAGTCCTGTCCTGGTCCCAGATCTGTTGGTGTTAACCAGAGTCACCACAGTCCTGTCCTGGTCCCAGATCTGTTGGTGTTAACCAGAGTCACCACAGCCCTGTCCTGGTCCCAGATCTGTTGGTGTTAACCAGAGCCACCACAGCCCTGTCCTGGTCCCAGATCTGTTGGTGTTAACCAGAGTCACCACAGTCCTGTCCTGGTCCCAGATCTGTTGGTGTTAACCAGAGCCACCACAGTCCTGTCCTGGTCCCAGATCTGTTGGTGTTAATCAGAGTCACCACAGTCCTGTCCTGGTCCCAGATCTGTTGGTGTTAACCAGAGTCACCATAGCATTGTCCTGGTCCCAGATCTGTTGGTGTTAACCAGAGTCACCACAGCCCTGTCCTGGTCCCAGATCTGTTGGTGTTAACCAGAGTCACCACAGTCGTGTCCTGGTCCCAGATCTGTTGGTGTTAACCAGAGTCACCACAGTCCTGTCCTGGTCCCAGATCTGTTGGTGTTAACCAGAGTCACCATAGCATTGTCCTGGTCCCAGATCTGTTGGTGTTAACCAGAGCCACCACAGCCCTGTCCTGGTCCCAGATCTGTTGGTGTTAACCAGAGTCACCACAGTCCTGTCCTGGTCCCAGATCAGTTGGTATTAACCAGAGCCACCACAGCCCTGTCCTGGTCCCAGATCTGTTGGTGTTTACCAGAGTCACCACAGCCCTGTCCTGGTCCCAGATCTGTTGGTGTTAACCAGATGCACCACAGTCCTGTCCTGGTCCCAGATCAGTTGGTATTAACCAGAGCCACCACAGCCCTGTCCTGGTCCCAGATCTGTTGGTGTTTACCAGAGCCACCACAGCCCTGTCCTGGTCCCAGATCTGTTGGTGTTAACGAGACCCACCACAGCCCTGTCCTGGTCCCAGATCTGTTGGTGTTAATTAGAGCCACCACAGCCATGTCCTGGTCCCAGATCTGTTGGTGTTAACCAGAGCCACCACAGCCCTGTCCTGGTCCCAGATCAGTTGGTATTAACCAGAGCCACCACAGCCCTGTCCTGGTCCCAGATCTGTTGGTGTTAACCAGTCAGAATACAATCCAAGTCTGCATGTATCTGTTCCCAATAGAGTCCTACAGGGCTGGATGTATCTGTTCCCTATAGAGTCCTACAGGGCTGGATGTATCTGTTCCCTATAGAGTTCTACAGGGCTGGATGTATCCGTTCCCTACAGAGTCCTACAGGGCTGGATGTATCTGTTCCCTACAGAGTTCTACAGGGCTGGATGTATCTGTTCCCTACAGAGTCCTACAGGGCTGGATGTATCTGTTCCCTACAGAGTCCTACGGGGCCGGATGTATCTGTTCCCTATTGAGTCCTACAGGACTGCATGTATCTGTTCCCACTAGAGTCCTACAGGGCTGCATGTTGTCTGTTCACTATAGAGTCCTACAGGGCTGGATGTATCTGTTCCCTATTGAGTCCTACAGGGCTGCATGTATCTGTTCCCTATAGAGTCCTACAGGGCTGGATGTATCTGTTCCCAATAGAGTCCTGCAGGGCTGGATGTATCTGTTCCCTATAGAGTCCTACAGGGCTGGATGTATCTGTTCCAAATAGAGACCTACAGGGCTGCATGTTGTCTGTTCCCTATAGAGTCCTTCAGGGCTGCATGTTGTCTGTTCCCTATAGAGTCCTACAGGGCTGCATGTCATCTGTTCCCTATAGAGTCCTACAGGGCTGCATGTCGTCTGTTCCCTATAGAGTCCTACAGGGCTGGATGTATCTGTTCCCTATAGAGTCATACAGGGCTGCATATATCTGTTCCCAATAGAGTCCTACAGGGCTGAATGTTGTCTGTTCCCTATAGGGTCCTACAGGGCTGGATGTATCTGTTCCCTATAGAGTCCTACAGGGCTGGCTGTATCTGTTCCCTATAGAGTCCTACAGGGCTGGATGTATCTGTTCCCTATAGAGTCCTACAGGGCTGCATGTATCTGTTCCCTATTGAGTCCTACAGGGCTTTATGTATTTGTTCCCTATAGAGTCCTACAGGGCTGCATGTATCTGTTACCTATAGAGTCCTACAGGGCTGGATGTATCAGTTCTCTATAGAGTCCTACTGGGCTGCATGTTGTCTGTTCCCTATAGAGTCCTACAGGGCTGGATGTATCTGTTCCCTATAGAGTCCTACGGGGCTGCATGTATCTGTTCCATATAGAGTCCTACATGGCTGCATGTATCTGTTCCCTATAGAGTTCAACAGGGCTGGATGTATCTGTTCACTATAGAGTCCAACAGGGCTGGATGTATCTGTTCCCTATAGAGTCCAACAGGGCTGGATGTATCTGTTCCCACTAGAGTCCTACAGGGCGTTATGTATCTGTTCCCTATAGAGTCCTACGGGGCTGCATGTATCTGTTCCCTATAGAGTCCTACAGGGCTGCATGTATCTGTTCCCTATAGAGTCCTACAGGGCTGGATGTATCTGTTCCCTATAGAGTCCTACAGGGCTGCATGTATCTGTTCCCTATAGAGTCCTACAGGGCTGCATGTTGTCTGTTCCCTATAGAGTCCTACAGGGCTGGATGTATCTGTTCCCACTAGAGTCCTACGGGGCTGCATGTATGTGTTCCCACTAGAGTCCTACGGGGCTGGATGTATCTGTTCCCTATAGAGTCCTACGGGGCTGGATGTATCTGTTCCCTATAGAGTCCTACAGGGCTGGATGTATCTGTTCCCTATAGAGTCCTACAGGGCTGGATGTGTCTGTTCCCTATAGAGTCCTACAGGGCTGGACGTATCTGTTCCCTATAGAGTCCTACAGGGCTGCATGTTGTCTGTTCCCTATAGAGTCCTACAGGGCTGGATGTATCTGTTCCCTATAGAGTCCTACAGGGCTGCATGTATCTGTTCCCTATAGAGTCCTACAGGGCTGCATGTTGTCTGTTCCCTATAGAGTCCTACAGGGCTGGATGTATCTGTTCCCACTAGAGTCCTACGGGGCTGCATGTATGTGTTCCCACTAGAGTCCTACGGGGCTGGATGTATCTGTGCCCTATAGAGTCCTACGGGGCTGGATGTATCTGTTTCCTATAGAGTCCTACAGGGCTGGATGTATCTGTTCCCTATTGAGTCCTACGGGGATGGATGTATCTGTTCCCTATTGAGTCCTACAGGGCTGGATGTGTCTGTTCCCTATAGAGTCCTACAGGGCTGGACGTATCTGTTCCCTATAGAGTCCTACAGGGCTGCATGTTGTCTGTTCCCTATAGAGTCCTACAGGGCTGCATGTATCTGTTTCCAATAGAGTCCTACAGGGCTGCATGTTGTCTGTTCCCTATAGAGTCCTACGTGGCTGGATGTATCTGTTCCCTATAGAGTCCTACAGGGCTGGATGTCAACATTAGTGCACTATGTAAGGATTAGGGTGCCATGTGGGACGTAACCCAATACCATCCTACCGCATTCCTCTGTTAACACTGGCCCTCTCTTATGACATCACAGCGGGTGCCTCGAGGGAGCGACCCTGGTCAGCCATCTTGTCTCCAGAAGACTACTCCTCATTGGTTGTTCCCTCCCGAAGACATACCTCCATCATACCCTTCCACGGCTCCAACCTGTCAAAGAGCATCTCCATATCCAACATCGCTGGGTGAGCAACCCTAACCCTATCCCTAACCCTAACCCTGAGCCTGTTCTTAAACCGAAACCTAACCCTAACCATAATCCGAACTCTGACCCTGACCCTGTTCCTAATCATAACCCTGACTCAAACCCTGACCCTGACCCTGTTCCTAACCATAACCCTGACTCAAACCCTGACCCTGTTCCTAACCATAACCCTGACTCAAACCCTTATCCTGTTCCTAACCATAACCCTGACTCAAACCCTGACCCTGTTCCTAACCATAACCCTGACTCTGACCCTGACCCTGTTCCTAATCATAACCCTGACTCAAACCCTGACCCTGTTCCTAACCATAACCCTGACTCAAACCCTGACCCTGTTCCTAACCATAACCCTGACTCAAACCCTGACCCTGTTCCTAACCCTAACCTCGATCCTGACCCTAACCATAACCCTGACTCATACCCTGACGCTGTTCATAACCATAACCATAACCCTGACTCAAACCCTGACCCTGACCCTAACCATAACCCTGACTCAAACCCTCACCCTGTTCCTAACAATAACCCTGACTCTGACCCTGACACTGTTCCTAACCATAACCCTGACTCAAACCCTGACCCTGTTCCTAACCATAACACTGACTCAAACCCTGACCCTGATCCTAACCATAACCCTGACTCTGACCCTGACCCTGTTCCTAACCATAACCCTGACTCAAACCCTGACCCTGTTCCTAACATAACCCTGACTCAAACCCTGACCCTGTTCATAACCCCAACCTTAAACATAACCCTAACCCTGACCCTGTTCCTAACCCTGACCCTGTTCCTAACCATAACCCTGACTCAAACCCTGACCCTGTTCCTAACCATAACCCTGACTCAAACCCTGACCCTGTTCCTAACCATAACCCCGACTCAAACCCTGACCCTGTTCCTAACATAACCCTGACTCAAACCCTGACCCTGTTCCTAACCATAACCCTGACTCTGACCCTGAACCTGTTCCTAAACATAACCCTGACTCAAACCCTGACCCTGTTCATAACCCCAACCCTAACCCTGACCCTTTTCCTAACCATAACCCTGACTCAACCCTGACCCTGTTCCTAACCATAACCCTGACTCAAACCCTGACCCTGTTCCTAACCATAACCCTGACTCAAACCCTGACCCTGTTCCTAACCCTAACCCTGACCCTGTTCCTACTGCTAATCCTGTACATGTCCCTAATCCTGACACTAACCTTAAGTCTGACCCTGACCCTGTTCCTAACCCTGACTCTAACCCAACCCTAACCTTGACTCCAACCCAACCCCAACCCTAACCCTGACTCTAACCCAACCCTAACCCAATCCTAACCCAACCCTAACCCTGACTCTAACCCAACCCTAACTCCAACCCAACCCTAACCCTGACTCTAACCCAACCCTAACCCTGACTAACCTAACCCTGACCCTAACCCTGACTAACCTAACCCTGACCCTAACCTTGCCTCTAACCCTGACCCAACCCTAACCTGACTATGACCCTAACTTGACCCTAACCCTGACCCTAACCTAACCCTGACTCTGACCCTAACCTGACCCTAACCCTGACCCTAACCTAACCCTCACCTGACCCTAACCCTGACTTTGACCCTAACCCTAACCTAAGCCTGACTCTAACCCAACCCAAACCTAAATTGCAGACATACTTGTTTCCTAATGGTCCTCTCTTTGTAGCCGTTATTTATTTTTACTGAGCCTCCGTCTCTGACACTGGCACCTCTACTTCAGTCCGGGCCTCCGTCTCTGACACTGGCACCTCTACTTCAGTCTGGGCCTCCGTCTCTGACACTGGCACCTCTACTTCAGTCAGGGCCTCCGTCTCTGACACTGGCACCTCTACTTCAGTCCGGGCCTCCGTCTCTGACACTGGCACCTCTACTTCAGTCCGGGCCTCCGTCTCTGACACTGGCACCTCTACTTCAGTCCGGGCCTCCGTCTCTGACACTGGCACCTCTACTTCAGTCTGGGCCTCCGTCTTTGACACTGGCACCTCTACTGCAGTCTGGGCCTCCGTCTCTGACACTGGCACCTCTAATTCAGTCTGGGCCTCCGTCTCTGACACTGGCACCTCTACTTCAGTCTGGGCCTCCGTCTCTGACACTGGCACCTCTACTTCAGTCTGGGCCTCCGTCTCTGACACTGGCACCTCTACTTCAGTCTGGGCCTCCGTCTCTGACACTGGCACCTCTACTTCAGTCTGGGCCTCCGTCTCTGACACTGGCACCTCTACTTCAGTCCGGGCCTCCGTCTCTGACACTGGCACCTCTACTTCAGTCTGGGTCTCCGTCTTTGACACTGGCACCTCTATTTCAGTCTGGGCCTCCGTCTTTGACACTGGCACCTCTATTTCAGTCTGGGCCTCCGTCTCTGACACTGGCACCTCTACTTCAGTCTGGGCCTCCGTCTCTGACACTGGCACCTCTACTTCAGTCCGGGCCTCCGTCTCTGACACTGGCACCTCTACTTCAGTCCGGGCCTCCGTCTCTGACACTGGCACCTCTACTTCAGTCTGGGCCTCCGTCTCTGACACTGGCACCTCTACTTCAGTCAGGGCCTCCGTCTCTGACACTGGCACCTCTACTTCAGTCCGGGCCTCCGTCTCTGACACTGGCACCTCTACTTCAGTCCGGGCCTCCGTCTCTGACACTGGCACCTCTACTTCAGTCCGGGCCTCCGTCTCTGACACTGGCACCTCTACTTCAGTCCGGGCCTCCGTCTCTGACACTGGCACCTCTACTTCAGTCCGGGCCTCCGTCTCTGACACTGGCACCTCTACTTCAGTCCGGGCCTCCGTCTCTGACACTGGCACCTCTACTTCAGTCTGGGCCTCCGTCTCTGACACTGGCACCTCTACTTCAGTCTGGGCCTCCGTCTCTGACACTGGCACCTCTACTTCAGTCTGGGCCTCCGTCTCTGACACTGGCACCTCTACTTCAGTCTGGGCCTCCGTCTCTGACACTGGCACCTCTACTTCAGTCTGGGTCTCCGTCTTTGACACTGGCACCTCTATTTCAGTCTGGGCCTCCGTCTTTGACACTGGCACCTCTATTTCAGTCTGGGCCTCCGTCTCTGACACTGGCACCTCTACTTCAGTCTGGGCCTCCGTCTCTGACACTGGCACCTCTACTTCAGTCCGGGCCTCCATCTCTGACACTGGCACCTCTACTTCAGTCCGGGCCTCCGTCTCTGACACTGGCACCTCTACTTCAGTCTGGGCCTCCGTCTCTGACACTGGCACCTCTACTTCAGTCAGGGCCTCCGTCTCTGACACTGGCACCTCTACTTCAGTCCGGGCCTCCGTCTCTGACACTGGCACCTCTACTTCAGTCCGGGCCTCCGTCTCTGACACTGGCACCTCTACTTCAGTCTGGGCCTCCGTCTCTGACACTGGCACCTCTACTTCAGTCTGGGCCTCCGTCTCTGACACTGGCACCTCTACTTCAGTCTGGGCCTCCGTCTCTGACACTGGCACCTCTACTTCAGTCTGGGCCTCCGTCTCTGACACTGGCACCTCTACTTCAGTAGGGGTTTTCTTAGCCTGTTTTTGGTTGTGCCGTTGTATTTCATGGTACGGCGTTGTATATTCCCACCAGATTTAAACGGCTGATGTTGACCATATATGGTTCATTAGGGGTGTTTTGAAATGCAAATAGTCAAAGTCATGGACGAGCACTGATGCTGAGAACAATTAGTATTTATCAAGGGTTATTTCCTGTGGGTGTGAGTACGACGCTCGCAGGATTGTTCGAAAAATCACACTTTTTCTATGCGTACAAACATTCTAAGTTTCTGTTCGTAAGAAGTATTTATATATATATATATATATATATATATATATATACACACAGTATTTATAGGAAATTGTCTTTATATGTAGATATATATAAATAGATACACTACCGTTCAACATTTTGCCATCACTTAAAAATGTCCTTGTTTTCCATGAAAACATACATGAAATGAGTTGCAAAATGAATAGGAAATATAGTCAAGATGTTGACAAGGTTATAAATAATGATTTTAAAATGAAATAATAATTGTGTCCTTCAAAATTTGCTTTCGCCAAAGAATCCTTCATTACAGTATTGCAGACCTTTGGCATTCTAGTTGTCAATTTGTTGAGGTAATCTGAAGAGATTTCACCCCATACTTCATGAAGCTCCTCCTGAAGCAGTTGTATTGGCTTGATGGGCACTTCTTACGTACCATACGGTCAAGATTCTCCCACAACAGCTCAATAGGGTTAAGATCCGGTGACTGTGCTGGCCACTCCATTATAGACAGAATACCAGCTGACTGCTTCTTCCCTAAATAGTTCTTGCATAGTTTGGAGTTGTGCTTTGGGTCATTGTCCTGTTGTAGGAGGAAATTGGCTCCAATTAAGCGCTGTCCACAGGGTATGGCATGGTGTTGCAAAATGGAGCGATATCCTTCCTTCTTTAAGATCCCCTTTACCCTGTACAAATCTCCCACTTTACCACCACCAAAGCACCCCCAGACCATCACATTGCCTCTACCTCAACCAGACCATCACATTGCCTCCACCTCCACCAGACCATCACATTGCCTCCACCTCCACCAGACCATCACATTGCCTCCACCTCCACCAGACCATCACATTGCCTCCACCTCCACCAGACCATCACATTGCCTCCACCTCCACCAGACCATCACATTGCCTCCACCTCCACCAGACCATCACATTGCCTCCACCTCCACCAGACCATCACATTGCCTCCACCTCCACCAGACCATCACATTGCCTCCACCTCCACCAGACCATCACATTGCCTCCACCTCCACCAGACCATCACATTGCCTCCACCTCCACCAGACCATCACATTGCCTCCACCAGGCTTGACAGATGGTTCACTCCTCAGGCATCTTTCTGCTTGTCACGAATTTTCTTCTTTATGATCCGAACACCTCTAACTTAGATTAATCTGTCCAAAACCCTTTTTTCCAATCTTCCTCTGTCCAGTGTCTGTTATTTTACCCATCTTAATATGTTATGTTTATTGGCCAGTCTGAGATATGGCTTTTTCTTTGCAACTCGGCCTAACTCGGGCAGTTGTTGTTGCCATCCTGTACCTGTCCCGCAGGTGTGATGTTTGGATGTACCAATCCTGTACAGGCGTTGTTACACGTGGTCTGCCACTGCGAGGACGATCATCTGTCCGTCCTGTCTCCCTGTAGCGCCGTCTGAGGTGTGTCACAGTGCGGACATTGCAATTTATTGCCCTGGCCACATATGCAGTCTTCATGCCTCCTTGCAGCATGCCTAAGGCACGTTCATGCAGATGAGCAGGGACCCCGGGCATCTTTCTTTTGGTGTTTTTCAGAGTCAGTAGAAAGGCCTCCTTAGTGTCCTAAGTTTTCATAACTGTGACCTTCATTGCCTACCATCTGTAAGCTGTTAGTGTCTTAACGACCGTTCCACAGGTGCATGTTCATTAATTGTTAATGGTTCATTGAAAAAGCATGGGAAACAGTGTTTAAACCTTTACAATGAAGATCTGTGAAGTTATTTGGATGTTTTCTAATTATCTTTGAAAGACAGAGTCCTGAAAAATGGAAGTTTCATTTTATTTCTGAGTAAACAATAGTAGTATCTTGAGAATAGCTTCTAATAATGATACATGAGCTCCCAGGTGTTTGACCTGCCTATCAAGGGTCTGCGGTACCTGTCCCATTCTACTCACTCTCTGTCCTCTCTCTCTCTGTTTCCTCTCTCTGTCCTCTCTCTCTGCTTCCTCTCTCTGTTTCCTCTCTCTCTGCTTCCTCTCTCTCTCTGCATCCTCTCTCTCTCTGCTTCCTCTCTCTCTCTGCTTCCTCTCTCTATCTGTGTCCTCTCTTTCTGTGTCCTCTCTCTCTCTGTGTCCTCTCTCTCTGTGTCCTCTCTCTCTCTGTGTCCTCTCTCTCTCTGTTTCCTCTCTCTGTCCTCTCTCTCTGCTTCCTCTCTCTCTGCTTCCTCTCTCTCTCTCTGTGTCCTCTCTCTCTATCTGTGTCCTCTCTCTCTATCTGTGTCCTCTCTCTCTCTGTGTCCTCTCTCTCTCTGTGTCCTCTCTCTATCTGTTTCCTCTCTCTGCCCTCTCTCTCTGCTTCCTCTCTCTCTGCTTCCTCTCTCTCTGCTTCCTCTCTCTCTGCTTCCTCTCTCTCTATCTGTGTCCTCTCTCTCTATCTGTGTCCTCTCTCTCTATCCGTGTCCTCTCTCTCTATCTGTGTCCTCTCTCTCTCTGTGTCCTTTCTCTCTCTGTGTCCTCTCTCTCTCTATGTCCTCTCTCTCTCTATGTCCTCTCTCTCTATGTCCTCTCTCTATGTCCTCTCTCTATGTTTCCTCTCTTTCTGTTTCCTCTCTCCAGTCACCAGGTGTTTGATGACATGCCTATCAAGGGTCTGCGATACCTGTCCCATTCTACTGACTCTCTGTGCAAGACCAACCTGGTCAATGAATCTACGGAGTCACTCACAGACGAAGGTTCGTAGGTTACTAATCTCTCTCAACAGCTATGGATAGAATGACTAACATGCTTTGTGTCTTTAAATGCATCTCAAATGGCACCCTATTTCCTGTTTAGTTCCCTACTATAGACCAGAACAATGCTATAGACCAGAACACTGCTATAGACCAGAACACTGCTATAGACCAGAACACTGCTATAGACCAGAACACTGCTATAGACCAGACCACTACTATAGACCAGACCACTACTATAGACCAGACCACTACTATAGACCAGAACACTGCTATAGACCAGAACACTGCTATAGACCAGAACACTGCTATAGACCAGACCACTGCTATAGACCAGACCACTGCTATAGACCAGAACACTGCTATAGACCAGAACACTGCTATAGACCAGAACACTGCTATAGACCAGACCACTACTATAGACCAGACCACTACTATAGACCAGACCACTACTATAGACCAGAACACTACTATAGACCAGAACACTACTATAGACCAGAACACTACTATAGACCAGACCACTACTATAGACCAGAACACTACTATAGACCAGAACACTGCTATAGACCAGAACACTGCTATAGACCAGAACACTGCTATAGACCAGAACACTGCTATAGACCAGACCACTACTATAGACCAGACCACTACTATAGACCAGACCACTACTATAGACCAGAACACTACTATAGACCAGAACACTACTATAGACCAGACCACTACTATAGACCAGAACACTACTATAGACCAGAACACTACTATAGACCAGAACACTGCTATAGACCAGAACACTGCTATAGACCAGAACACTGCTATAGACCAGAACACTGCTATAGACCAGAACACTGCTATAGACCAGAACACTGCTATAGACCAGAACACTGCTATAGACCAGAACACTGCTATAGACCAGAACACTGCTACAGACCAGAACACTGCTATAGACCAGAACACTACTATAGACCAGAACACTGCTATAGACCAGAACACTGCTATAGACCAGAACACTGCTATAGACCAGAACACTGCTATAGACCAGAACACTGCTATAGACCAGACCACTACTATAGACCAGACCACTGCTATAGATGAGACCACTACTATAGACCAGACCAGACCACTACTATAGACCAGACCACTACTATAGACCAGAACACTACTATAGACCAGAACACTGCTATAGACCAGAACACTACTATAGACCAGACCACTACTATAGACCAGACCACTACTATAGACCAGACCAGACCACTACTATAGACCAGACCACTACTATAGACCAGACCAGACCACTACTATAGACCAGAACACTACTATAGACCAGAACACTACTATAGACCAGAACACTACTATAGACCAGAACACTACTATAGACCAGAACACTGCTATAGACCAGAACACTGCTATAGACCAGAACACTGCTATAGACCAGAACACTGCTATAGACCAGAACACTGCTATAGACCAGAACACTGCTATAGACCAGAACACTGCTATAGACCAGAACACTGCTATAGACCAGAACACTACTATAGACCAGAACACTACTATAGACCAGAACACTGCTATAGACCAGAACACTACTATAGACCAGAACACTACTATAGACCAGAACACTACTATAGACCAGAACACTACTATAGACCAGAACACTGCTATAGACCAGAACACTGCTATAGACCAGACCACTACTATAGACCAGACCACTGCTATAGATGAGACCACTGCTATAGACCAGACCAGACCACTACTATAGACCAGACCACTACTATAGACCAGAACACTGCTATAGACCAGAACACTGCTATAGACCAGAACACTACTATAGACCAGACCACTACTATAGACCAGACCACTACTATAGACCAGACCACTACTATAGACCAGAACACTACTATAGACCAGAACACTACTATAGACCAGAACACTACTATAGACCAGACCACTACTATAGACCAGAACACTACTATAGACCAGAACACTACTATAGACCAGAACACTGCTATAGACCAGAACACTGCTATAGACCAGAACACTGCTATAGACCAGAACACTGCTATAGACCAGAACACTGCTATAGACCAGAACACTGCTATAGACCAGAACACTGCTATAGACCAGAACACTGCTATAGACCAGAACACTACTATAGACCAGAACACTGCTATAGACCAGAACACTGCTATAGACCAGAACACTACTATAGACCAGAACACTGCTATAGACCAGAACACTGCTATAGACCAGAACACTGCTATAGACCAGAACACTGCTATAGACCAGACCACTACTATAGACCAGACCACTGCTATAGATGAGACCACTACTATAGACCAGACCAGACCACTACTATAGACCAGACCACTACTATAGACCAGAACACTACTATAGACCAGAACACTGCTATAGACCAGAACACTACTATAGACCAGACCACTACTATAGACCAGACCACTACTATAGACCAGACCAGACCACTACTATAGACCAGACCACTACTATAGACCAGACCAGACCACTACTATAGACCAGAACACTACTATAGACCAGAACACTACTATAGACCAGAACACTACTATAGACCAGAACACTGCTATAGACCAGAACACTGCTATAGAACAGAACACTGCTATAGACCAGAACACTGCTATAGACCAGAACACTGCTATAGACCAGAACACTGCTATAGACCAGAACACTGCTATAGACCAGAACACTGCTATAGACCAGAACACTGCTATAGACCAGAACACTACTATAGACCAGAACACTACTATAGACCAGAACACTGCTATAGACCAGAACACTGCTATAGACCAGACCACTACTATAGACCAGACCACTGCTATAGATGAGACCACTACTATAGACCAGACCAGACCACTACTATAGACCAGACCACTACTATAGACCAGAACACTACTATAGACCAGAACACTGCTATAGACCAGAACACTACTATAGACCAGACCACTACTATAGACCAGACCACTGCTATAGACCAGACCACTACTATAGACCAGACCACTACTATAGACCAGACCACTACTATAGATGAGACCAGACCACTACTATAGACCAGACCACTACTATAGACCAGACCACTACTATAGACCAGACCACTACTATAGACCAGAACACTACTATAGATGAGACCAGACCACTACTATAGACCAGACCACTACTATAGATGAGACCAGACCACTACTATAGATGAGACCAGACCACTACTATAGATGAGACCAGACCACTACTATAGATGAGACCAGACCACTACTATAGACCAGACCACTACTATAGACGAGACCAGACCACTACTATAGACCAGACCACTACTATAGACGAGACCAGACCACTACTATAGACCAGACCACTACTATAGACCAGACCAGAACACTACTATAGACCAGAACACTACAGAACAGTCACCATCACCATCACTAACCCTAACACTGTCACCATCACACAGTCACCATCCCCATTACAGTCACCATCACCATTACAGTCACCATCACCATCACAGTCACCATCACCATTACAGTCACCATCACACAGTCACCATCACAGTCACCATCACACAGTCACCATCACACAGTCACCATCACACAGTCACCATCACACAGTCACCATCACACAGTCACCATCACCATCACAGTCACCATCACCATTACAGTCACCATCACAGTCACCATCCCCATCACAATCACCATCACCATTACAGTCACCATCACAGTCACCATCACACAGTCACCATCCCCATCACAGTCACCATCACCATTACAGTCACCATCACAGTCACCATCACACAGTCACCATCACCATTACAGTCACCATCACAGTCACCATCACACAGTCACCATAACACAGTCACCATCACACAGTCACCATCACAACAGTCACAATCACCATCACACAGTCACCATCAGTCACAATCACCATCACACAGTCACCATCACACAGTCACCATCACCATTACAGTCACCATCACAGTCACCATCACACAGTCACCATAACACAGTCACCATAACACAGTCACCATCACACAGTCACCATCCCCATCACAGTCACCATCACCATTACAGTCACCATCACAGTCACCATCACACAGTCACCATCACCATTACAGTCACCATCACAGTCACCATCACACAGTCACCATAGCACAGTCACCATCACACAGTCACCATCACAACAGTCACAATCACCATCACACAGTCACCATCAGTCACAATCACCATCACACAGTCACCATCACACAGTCACCATCACCATTACAGTCACCATCACAGTCACCATCACACAGTCACCATAACACAGTCACCATCACACAGTCACCATCACAACAGTCACAATCACCATCACACAGTCACCATCAGTCACAATCACCATCACAACAGTCACAATCAGTCACAGTCACCATCACACAGTCACCATCCCCATCACAGTCACCATCAGTCACAGTCACCATCACACAGTCACCATCACAACAGTCACAATCACCATCACGCAGTCACCATCAGTCACAATCACCATCACACAGTCACCATCACACAGTCACCATCACACAGTCACCATCACACAGTCACCATCACACAGTCACAATCACCATCACAACAGTCACAATCACCATCACACAGTCACCATCAGTCACAGTCACCATCACACAGTCACCATCACACAGTCACCCTCACACAGTCACCCTCACACAGTCACCCTCACACAGTCACCACTGTCACTATCACACAGTCACCATCACACAGTCAGTCACCATCACAGAGTCACCATCACATATAGTAAACACACACGTTACCCAGTCACCATCACACAGTCCATAGTAAACACACATTACCCCCAGTAAACAAACGTTACCCCCAACCCCCAGTAAACACACGTTACCCCCGGCCCCCAGTAAACACACGTTACCCCGAGCCCCCAGTAAACACACGTTGCCCCCAGTAAACACACGTTACCCCCAGCCCCCAGTAAACACACGTTACCTACCCCCCCAGTAAACACCGTTACCCCCAGCCCCCAGTAAACACACGTTACCCCCAGTAAACACACGTTGCCCCCAGTAAACACACGTTGCCCCCAGTAAACACACGTTGCCCCCAGTAAACACACGTTGCCCCAGTAAACACACGTTGCCCCAGTAAACACACGTTACCCCCAGGAAACACACGTTGCCCCCAGTAAACACACGTTACCCCCAGTAAACACACGTTACCCCCAGTAAACACACGTTACCCCAGTAAACACACGTTGCCCCCAGTAAACACACGTTACCCCAGTAAACACACGTTACCCCCAGTAAACACACGTTACCCCCAGTAAACACACGTTGCCCCCAGTAAACACACGTTACCCCAGTAAACACACGTTACCCCCAGTAAACACACGTTACCCCCAGTAAACACACGTTACCCCCAGTAAACACACGTTACCCCCAGCCCCCAGTAAACACACGTTACCCCCAGTAAACACACGTTACCCCCAGTAAACACGCGTTGCCCCCAGTAAACACCGTTGCCCCCAGTAAACACGCGTTGCCCCCAGTAAACACGCGTTGCCCCCAGCCCCCAGTAAACACACGTTACCCCCAGTAAACACACGTTTCCCCCAGTAAACACACGTTGCCCCCAGTAAACACGCGTTGCCCCCAGCCCCCAGTAAACACACGTTACCCCCAGCCCCCAGTAAACACACGTTACCCCCAGCCCCCAGTAAACACACGTTACCCCCAGCTCCCAGTAAACACACGTTACCCCCAGCCCCCAGTAAACACACGTTACCCCCAGCTCCCAGTAAACACACGTTACCCCCAGCTCCCAATAAAGGTAAAGTGTCAGGTAGCCTAGAGTGTTGTGTCAGTAACCGAAAGGTCGCTGGTTCGAATATCCGAGCTGAGCGAGGCACTTAATCCTAATTGCTCCCGTAAATGTGTCTGGATTATAGTGTCTATGATAATGTCTAGATAAATACCTGTGAACGCTATCTGAGTGTTGTGTTTCATAATCTAGGCACAGAGATGATTGACAGTCAGCTGATGGGGGAGTTTGAGGAAGACCTGAAAGAGCTGGAAGCGGACTCCTGGAGCAACGTCATGGACAGCAACGTCCTCAAACATCTGAAGAAGGACGTCATCAAGAGACAGGAAGTCATCTACGGTACCTACCACTGCTACTGTACCTACCACTGCTACAGTACCTACCACTGCTACAGTACCTACCACTGCTACTGTACCTACCACTGCTACAGTACCTACCACTGCTACAGTACCTACCACTGCTACAGTACCTACCACTGCTACAGTACCTACCACTGCTACAGTACCTACCACTGCTACAGTACCTACCACTGCTACAGTAACTACTACAGCTACTGTACCTACCACAGCTACTGTACCTACCACTGCTACTGTACCTACCACTGCTACTGTACCTACCACTGCTACTGTACCCTACTCTACCTTGATTTATACCAGGTACTACTACCCCTCTATCTAGAGTTACAGCATACTACTACCCCTCTATCTAGAGTTACAATGCACTACTACACCTCTATCTAGAGTTACAGCACACTACTACCCCTCTATCTACAGTTAAAATGCACTACTACCCCCTCTATCTAGAGTTAAAATGCACTACTACCCCCTCTATCTAGAGTTACAATGCACTACCACCCCTCTATCTAGAGTTACAACGCAATACTACCCCTCTATCTAGAGTTACACCGCACTACCACCCCTCTATCTAGAGTTACAATCCACTACTACCCCTCTATCTAGAGTTACACGGCACTACTACCCCTCTATCTAGAGTTACAGTGCACTACTACCCATCTATCTAGAGTTACAGTGCACTACTACCCATCTATCTAGAGCTGGACATACCCTGATCCCCTCCTATCCTTAACCCCCTCCCTCCCTGTATCTCCCCCTCCTATCCTTAACCCCCTCCCTCCCTGTATCTCCCCCTCCTATCCTTAACCCCCTCCCTCCCTGTATCTCCCCCTCCTATCCTTAACCCCCCCTCCTTCCCTGTATCTCCCCCTCCTATCCTTAACCCCCTCCCTCCCTGTATCTCCCCTCCTATCCTTAACCCCCTCCCTCCCTGTATCTCCCCCTCCTATCCTTAACCCCCTCCCTCCCTGTATCTCCCCCTCCCTATCCTTACCCCCTCCCTGTATCTCCCCTCCTATCCTTAACCCCCTCCCTCCCTGTATCTCCCCCTCCTATCCTTAACCCCCTCCCTCCCTGTATCTCCCCTCCTATCCTTAACCCCCTCCCTGTATCTCCCCCTCCTATCCTTACCCCCTCCCTGTATCTCCCCTCCTATCCTTAACCCCCTCCCTGTATCTCCCCCTCCTATCCTTAACCCCCTCCCTGTATCTCCCCCTCCTATCCTTAACCCCCTCCCTGTATCTCCCCCTCCTATCCTTAACCCCCTCCCTGTATCTCTCCTTCCTAACCTTAACCCCTCCCTGTATCTCCTCCTCCAGAGTTGATGCAGACAGAGATGCACCACGTGAGGACCCTGCTGATCATGATGGAGGTGTACAGTAAGGGTCTGGTGAAGGAGCTGCAGCTGGAGCCTCAGACAGTAGACAGGCTGTTCCCTGCACTGGGGGAGCTCCTGGACCTCCACACCTCCTTCCTGACACATCTCCTGGAGAGGAAGAGAGAGAGCCAGCAGGAGGGGGAGGACGGAGGATTCATCATCAACAAGATAGGAGACATCCTGGAGACACAGGTTAGAGGAGGGAGAGAGCCCACACTACAGAACACCACACTACACCACACCACACCACACTACAGAACACCACACTACAGAACACCACACTACAGAACACCACACTACAGAACACCACACTACAGAACACCACACTACAGAACACCACACTACAGAACACCACACTACACCACACTACAGAACACCACACTACAGAACACCACACTACACCACAGAACACCACACTACACCACACTACAGAACACCACACTACAGAACACCACAATACACCACAGAACACCACACTACACCACAGAACACCACACTACAGAACACCACACTACAGAACACCACACTACAGAACACCACACTACAGAACACCACACTACAGAACACCACACTACACCACACTACAGAACACCACACTACAGAACACCACACTACAGAACACCACACTACAGAACACCATACTACAGAACACCACACTACAGAACACCACACTACAGAACACCACACTACAGAACACCACACTACAGAACACCACACTACAGAACACCACACTACAGAACACCACACTACAGAACACCACACTACAGAACACCACTCTACAGAACACCACACTACAGAACACCACACTACAGAACACCACACTACAGAACACCACACTACAGAACACCACACTACACCACACTACAGAACACCACACTACAGAACACCACACTACAGAACACCACAATACAGAACACCACAATACAGAACACCACACTACAGAACACCACACTACAGAACACCACACTACACCACACTACAGAACACCACACTACACCACACTACAGAACACCACAATACAGAACACCACACTACAGAACACCACACTACAGAACACCACAATACAGAACACCACACTACAGAACACCACACTACACCACACTACAGAACACCACAATACAGAACACCACACTACAGAACACCACACTACACCACACTACAGAACACCACACTACAGAACACCACACTACAGAACACCACACTACAGAACACCACACTACAGAACACCACACTACACCACACTACAGAACACCACACTACAGAACACCACACTACAGAACACCACACTACAGAACACCACAAT
This sequence comes from Oncorhynchus masou masou, assembly GCF_036934945.1. NCBI lineage: Eukaryota > Metazoa > Chordata > Actinopteri > Salmoniformes > Salmonidae > Oncorhynchus > Oncorhynchus masou. Next base: position 265,134 of record NC_088213.1, on the reverse strand, counting down.
ACAGAACACCACACTACAGAACACCACACTACAGAACACCACAATACAGAACACCACAATACAGAACACCACACTACAGAACACCACACTACAGAACACCACAATACAGAACACCACACTACAGAACACCACACTACAGAACACCACAATACAGAACACCACAATACAGAACACCACACTACAGAACACCACACTACAGAACACCACACTACAGAACACCACAATACAGAACACCACAATACAGAACACCACAATACACTACACTACAGAACACCACACTACAGAACACCACAATACAGAACACCACACTACACCACAGAACACCACACTACAGAACACCACACTACAGAACACCACAATACAGAACACCACACTACACCACAGAACACCACACTACAGAACACCACACTACAGAACACCACACTACAGAACACCACACTACAGAACACCACACTACAGAACACCACAATACAGAACACCACACTACAGAACACCACACTACAGAACACCACACTACAGAACACCACAATACAGAACACCACAATACAGAACACCACAATACACTACACTACAGAACACCACACTACAGAACACCACACTACAGAACACCACACTACACCACAGAACACCACACTACAGAACACCACACTACAGAACACCACACTACAGAACACCACAATACAGAACACCACACTACAGAACACCACACTACACCACAGAACACCACACTACAGAACACCACACTACAGAACACCACACTACAGAACACCACACACAGAACACCACACTACAGAACACCACACTACAGAACACCACACTACAGAACACCACACTACAGAACACCACACTACACCACAGAACACCACACTACACCACAGAACACCACACTACAGAACACCACACTACACCACAGAACACCACACTACACCACAGAACACCACACTACAGAACACCACACTACAGAACACCACACTACACCACAGAACACCACACTACACCACAGAACACCACACTACAGAACACCACACTACAGAACACCACAATACAGAACACCACACTACAGAACACCACACTACAGAACACCACACTACAGAACACCACACTACAGAACACCACACTACAGAACACCACACTACAGAACACCACACAACACCACAGAACACCACACTACACCACAGAACACCACACTACAGAACACCACACTACAGAACACCACACTACAGAACACCACAATACAGAACACCACACTACAGAACACCACACTACAGAACACCACACCACAGAACACCACACTACAGAACACCACACTACAGAACACCACACTACAGAACACCACACTACAGAACACCACACTACAGAACACCACACTACAGAACACCACACTACAGAACACCACACTACAGAACACCACACTACACTACAGAACACCACACTACACCACAGAACACCACACTACAGAACACCACAGAGAACACCACACTACAGAACACCACACTACACCACAGAACACCACAGAACACCTACAATACAGAACACCACAATACAGAACACCACACTACAGAACACCACACTACAGAACACCACACTACAGAACACCACACACCACAGAACACCACACTACAGAACACCCACAGAACACCACACTACAGAACACCACACAACAGAACACTACAGAACACACTACAGAACACCACACTACAGAACACCACACTACAGAACACCACAATACAGAACACCACACTACAGAACACCACACTACAGAACACCACACTACAGAACACCACACTACAGAACACCACACTACAGAACACCACAGAACACCACACTACACCACAGAACACCACACTACAGAACAACACACTACAGAACACCACACTACAGAACACCACACTACAGAACACCACAATACAGAACACCACAATACAGAACACCACACTACAGAACACCACACTACACCACACTACACACACTACAGAACACCACACTACAGAACACCACAATACAGAACACCACACTACAGAACACCACACTACAGAACACCACAATACAGAACACACCACAGAACACACACACTACACCACAGAACACCACACTACAGAACACCACAACAGAACACCACAGAACACCACAATACAGAACACCACACACAGAACACACTACACCTACAGAACACCACACTACAGAACACCACACTACAGAACACCACACTACACACACTACAGAACACCACAATACAGAACACCACACTACAGAACACCACAGAACACCACACTACAGAACACCACACTACAGAACACCACAATACAGAACACCACACTACAGAACACCACACTACACCACAGAACACCACACTACAGAACACCACACTACAGAACACCACACTACAGAACACCACACTACAGAACACCACACTACAGAACACCACACTACAGAACACCACACTACAGAACACCACACTACACCACACTACACCACAGAACACCACACTACAGAACACCACACTACAGAACACCACAATACAGAACACCACAATACAGAACACCACACCACAGAACACCACACTACAGAACACCACACTACAGAACACCACACCACAGAACACCACACTACAGAACACCACACTACAGAACACCACACTACAGAACACCACAATACAGAACACCACACTACAGAACACCACAATACAGAACACCACACTACAGAACACCACACCACAGAACACCACACTACACTACACCACAGAACACCACACTACAGAACACCTCACTACAGAACACCACACTACAGAACACCACAATACAGAACACCACACTACATAACACCACACTACAGAACACCACACTACAGAACACCACACTACAGAACACCACACCACAGAACACCACACCAGAACACACACTACACCACACTACAGAACACCACACTACAGAACACCACAATACAGAACACCACACTACAGAACACCACACTACAGAACACCACACTACACCACAGAACACAACACCACACCACAGAACACCACACTACAGAACACCACACTACAGAACACCACACTACAGAACACCACACTACAGAACACCACAATACAGAACACCACAATACAGAACACCACAATACAGAACACCACACTACAGAACACCACACTACACCACACTACACCACAGAACACCACACTACACCACACTACAGAACACCACACTACAGAACACCACACTACAGAACACCACACTACAGAACACCACACTACAGAACACCACAATACACCACAGAACACCACACTACAGAACACCACACTACACCACAGAACACCACACTACAGAACACCACAATACACCACAGAACACCACAATACAGAACACCACACTACAACCACAGAACACCACACTACAGAACACCACACTACAGAACACCACAATACAGAACACCACACTACACCACAGAACACCACACTACAGAACACCACACTACAGAACACCACACTACAGAACACCACACTACAGAACACCACAATACAGAACACCACAACATACAGAACACCACACTACACCACACTACAGAACACCACACTACAGAACACCACACTACAGAACACCACACTACAGAACACCACACTACAGAACACCACACTACAGAACACCACACTACACCACAGAACACCACACTACACCACAGAACACCACACTACAGAACACCACAGAACACCACACTACAGAACACCACACTACAGAACACCACACTACAGAACACCACATACAGAACACCACAATACAGAACACCACACCACAGAACACCACACTACAGAACACCACACCACAGAACACCACACTACAGAACACCACACTACAGAACACCACAATACAGAACACCACACTACAGAACACCACACTACAGAACACCACAATACAGAACACCACACTACAGAACACCACAATACAGAACACCACACTACAGAACACCACACTACAGAACACACTACAGAACACCACACTACACCACACTACAGAACACCACACTACAGAACACCACACTACAGAACACCACACCACAATACCAGAACACCACAATACAGAACACCACACACAGAACACCACAACACCACAATACAGAACACCACACTACACCACACTACAGAACACCACACACAGAACACCACACCACAGAACACCACACTACAGAACACCACAATACAGAACACCACAATACAGAACACCACACTACAGAACACCACACTACAGAACACCACACTACAGAACACCACACTACAGAACACCACACTACAGAACACCACACTACAGAACACCACACTACAGAACACCACACTACAGAACACCACACTACAGAACACCACACTACAGAAACACCACAGAACACCAGAACACCACAATACAGAACACCACAATACAGAACACCACACTACAGAACACCACACTACAGAACACCACACTACAGAACACCACACTACAGAACACCACACTACACACACTACAGAACACCACACTACAGAACACCACACTACAGAACACTACACCACTACAGAACACCACACTACAGAACACCACACTACACCACACTACAGAACACCACACTACAGAACACCACAATACAGAACACCACACTACAGAACACCACACTACAGAACACCACACTACAGAACAACACAATACAGAACACCACAATACAGAACACCACACTACAGAACACCACACTACAGAACACCACACTACAGAACACCACACTACAGAAGAACACTACACACTACAGAACACCACAATACAGAACACCACACTACAGAACACCACACTACAGAACACCACACTACAGAACACCACACTACAGAACACCACACTACAGAACACCACACTACACCACATACAGAACACCACACTACAGAACACCACACTACAGAACACCACACTACAGAACACCACAATACAGAACACCACACTACAGAACACCACAATACAGAACACCACACTACAGAACACCACACTACAGAACACCACAATACAGAACACACAGAACACCACTACAGAACACCACAATACAGAACACCACAATACAGAACACCACACTACAGAACACCACACTACAGAACACCACACTACACTACAGAACACAGAACACCACACTACAGAACACCACACTACACCACACTACAGAACAGAACACTACACTACACCACACTACAGAACACCACACTACAGAACACCAAACTACACCACACTACAGAACACCACACAGAACACCACACTACAGAACACCACACTACACCCACACTACAGAACACCACACTACAGAACACCACACTACAGAACACCACACTACAGAACACCACAATCACAGAACACCACACTACACTACACTACAGAACACCTGAACACCACATACAGAACACCACACTACAGAACACCACAATACAGAACACCACACTACAGAACACTACACCACACATAGAGACAGAACACCACACACACAGAACACCACACTACAGACACACAATACAGAACACCACACTGTTGAGGAGGAGGACACACATCATAGAGACTGTTGAGGAGGTCCTGGAAGGAGAGCATCCACACCACATCATAGAGACAGTTGAGGAGGTCCTGGAAGGAGGGCATGTTGAACACCATCATAGAGACAGTTGAGGAGGTCCTGGAAGAACACCACATCATAGAGACAGTTGAGGAGGTCCTGGAAGGGCACCACACCACATCAGAACACCACAGGTCCTACATGTTGAACACCACATCATAGAGACAGTTGAGGAGGTCCTGGAAGGAGGGCATGTTGTCACTCACACCACATCATAGAGACAGTTGAGGAGGTCCTGGAAGGAGGGCATGTTGAACACCATCACTGGAAGGACACACATCATAGAGACAGGTCCACACTACACCACATCATAGAGACAGTTGAGGAGGTCCTGGAAGGACAGGGCATGTTGTATCTCTACACCACATCATAGAGACAGTTGAGGAGGTCCTGGAAGGAGGGCATGTTGTCTCTCTACACCACATCATAGAGACAGTTGAGGAGGTCCTGGAAGGAGGGCATGTTGTCTCTCTACACCACATCATAGAGACAGTTGAGGAGGTCCTGGAAGGAGGGCATGTTGTCTCTCCACACCACATCATAGAGACAGTTGAGGAGGTCCTGGAAGGAGCAACACACATCATAGAGACACCAGGTCCTGGAAGGAGGGCATGTTGTATCCACACCACATCATAGAGACAGTTGAGGAGGTCCTGGAAGGAGAGCATGTTGTCTCTCTACACCACATCATAGAGACAGTTGAGGAGGTCCTGGAAGGAGGGCATGTTGTCTCTCTACACCACATCATAGAGACAGTTGAGGAGGTCCTGGAAGGAGGGCATGTTGTCTCTCTACACCACATCATAGAGACAGTTGAGGAGGTCCTGGAAGGAGGGCATGTTGTCTCTCTACACCACATCATAGAGACAGTTGAGGAGGTCCTGGAAGGAGGGCATGTTGTCTCCACACCACATCATAGAGACAGTTGAGGAGGTCCTGGAAGGAGGGCATGTTGTCTCTCTACACCACATCATAGAGACAGTTGAGGAGGTCCTGGAAGGAGGGCATGTTGTCTCTCCACACCACATCATAGAGACAGTTGAGGAGGTCCTGGAAGGAGGGCATGTTGTCTCTCATCATAGAGACAGGTCCACATCATCATAGAGACAGTTGAGGAGGTCCTGGAAGGAGGGCATGTTGTCTCTCTACACCACATCATAGAGACAGTTGAGGAGGTCCTGGAAGGAGGGCATGTTGTCTCTCTACACCACATCATAGAGACAGTTGAGGAGGTCCTGGAAGGAGGGCATGTTGTCTCTCTACACCACATCATAGAGACAGTTGAGGAGGTCCTGGAAGGAGGGCATGTTGTCTCTCTACACCACATCATAGAGACAGTTGAGGAGGTCCTGGAAGGAGGGCATGTTGTCTCTCCACACCACATCATAGAGACAGTTGAGGAGGTCCTGGAAGGAGGGCATGTTGTCTCTCTACACATCACATCAGTTGAGGAGAGACATGTTGTCTCTCTACACCACATCATAGAGACAGTTGAGGTCCTGGAAGGAGGGCATGTTGTATCCACACCACATCATAGAGACAGTTGAGGAGGTCCTGGAAGGAGGGCATGTTGTCTCTCTACACCACATCATAGAGACAGTTGAGGAGGTCCTGGAAGGAGGGCATGTTGTCTCTCTACACCACATCATAGAGACAGTTGAGGAGGTCCTGGAAGGAGGGCATGTTGTCTCTCTACACCACATCATAGAGACAGTTGAGGAGGTCCTGGAAGGAGGGCATGTTGTCTCTCTACACCACATCATAGAGACAGTTGAGGAGGTCCTGGAAGGAGGGCATGTTGTCTCTCTACACCACATCATAGAGACAGTTGAGGAGGTCCTGGAAAGGAGTCTCTCTACACCACATCATAGAGACAGTTGTCCTGGAAGGAGGGCATGTTGTCTCTCTACACCACATCATAGAGACAGTTGAGGAGGTCCTGGAAGGAGGGCATGTTGTCTCTCTACACCACATCATAGAGACAGTTGAGGAGGTCCTGGAAGGAGGGCATGTTGTCTCTCTACACCACATCATAGAGACAGTTGAGGAGGTCCTGGAAGGAGGGCATGTTGTCTCTCCACACCACATCATAGAGACAGTTGAGGAGGTCCTGGAAGGAGGGCATGTTGTATCCACACCACATCATAGAGACAGTTGAGGAGGTCCTGGAAGGAGGGCATGTTGTCTCTCTACACCACATCATAGAGACAGTTGAGGAGGTCCTGGAAGTAGGGCATGTTGTCTCTCTACACCACATCATAGAGACAGTCCTGGAAGGAGGGAGGTACACCACATCATGGAAGGAGAAGGGCATGTTGTCTCTCCACACCACATCATAGAGACAGTTGAGGAGGTCCTGGAAGGAGGGCATGTTGTCTCTCTACACCACATCATAGAGACAGTTGAGGAGGTCCTGGAAGGAGAGCATGTTGTCTCTCCACACCACATCATAGAGACAGTTGAGGAGGTCCTGGAAGGAGGGCATGTTGTCTCTCTACACCACATCATAGAGACAGTTGAGGAGGTCCTGGAAGGAGGGCATGTTGTCTCTCTACACCACATCATAGAGACAGTTGAGGAGGTCCTGGAAGGAGCATGTTGTCTCTCTACACCACATCATGTTGTCTCTCCACACCACATCATAGAGACAGTTGAGGAGGTCCTGGAAGGAGGGCATGTTGTCTCTCTACACCACATCATAGAGACAGTTGAGGAGGTCCTGGAAGGAGGGCATGTTGTCTCTCTACACCACATCATCATAGAGACAGTTGAGTTGAGGAGGTCCTGGAAGGAGGGCATGTTGTCTCTCTACACCACATCATAGAGACAGTTGAGGTCCTGGAAGGAGAGCATGTTGTCTCTCTACAGGTCCCACATCATAGAGACAGTTGAGAGGTCCTGGAAGGGGGTTGTCTCTCTACACCACATCATAGAGACAGTTGAGGAGGTCCTGGAAGGAGGGCATGTTGTCCACACCACATCATAGAGACAGTTGAAGAGGTCCTGGAAGGAGGGCATGTTGTCTCTCTACACCACATCATAGAGACAGTTGAGGAGGTCCTGGAAGGAGGGCATGTTGTCTCTCTACACCACATCATAGAGACAGTTGAAGAGGTCCTGGAAGGAGGGCATGTTGTCTCTCTACACCACATCATAGAGACAGTTGAGGAGGTCCTGGAAGGAGGGCATGTTGTCTCTCTACACCACATCATAGAGACAGTTGAGGAGGTCCTGGAAGGAGGGCATGTTGTCTCTCTACACCACATCATAGAGACAGTTGAGGAGGTCCTGGAAGGAGGGCATGTTGTCTCTCTACACCACATCATAGAGACAGTTGAAGAGGTCATGTTGTCTCTCTACACCACATCATAGAGACAGTTGAGGTCCTGGAAGGAGAGCATGTTGTCTCTCTACACCACATCATAGAGACAGTTGAGGAGGTCCTGGAAGGAGGGCATGTTGTCTCTCTACACCACATCATAGAGACAGTTGAGGAGGTCCTGGAAGGAGGGCATGTTGTCTCTCTACACCACATCATAGAGACAGTTGAGGAGGTCCTGGAAGGAGGGCATGTTGTCTCTCTACACCACATCATAGAGACAGTTGAGGAGGTCCTGGAAGGAGGGCATGTGGTCTCTCATCACCACACCAGTTGAGGAGGTCCATCATAGAGACAGTTGAGGAGGTCCTGGAAGGAGGGCATATGTTGTATCTCCACACCACATCATAGAGACAGTTGAGGAGGTCCTGGAAGGAGGGCATGTTGTCTCTCTACACCACATCATAGAGACAGTTGAGGAGGTCCTGGAAGGACACCACATCATGTTGTCTCTCTACACCACATCATAGAGACAGTTGAGGAGGTCCTGGAAGGAGGGCATGTTGTCTCTCTACACCACATCATAGAGACAGTTGAGGAGGTCCTGGAAGGAGGGCATGTTGTCTCTCTACACCACATCATAGAGACAGTTGAGGAGGTCCTGGAAGGAGGGCATGTTGTCTCTCTACACCACATCATAGAGACAGTTGAGGAGGTCCTGGAAGGAGGGCATGTTGTCTCTCTACACCACATCATAGAGACAGTTGAGGAGGTCCTGGAAGGAGGGCATGTTGTCTCTCTACACCACATCATAGAGAGGGCATGTTGTCTCTCTACACCACATCATAGAGACAG
>NC_088213.1:184029-254865 GCF_036934945.1 Oncorhynchus masou masou | reverse complement strand
AGAGACAGACAGAAGAACAGACAGACAGACAGACAGACAGACAGACAGACAGAAATAAATAAATTGTGCTCCTCATTGATTCAAATGGCAAATACATGGGATGAACTTTTCCCAAACACAAAGTGGCTAAGCTCAGGTGCCCAAACACTAGACTTGCCCTGGAGCTGTTGTCAGAGGACAGACTAGGGTCCCCAGCCCAACTCCCACTAAAAACACCCGCTACACCGCTGAGATAATACAGTATGAGTAGCATGCTATGTGCTCAGTGATTCACCTCTCCTCTACAGTAGACAGTACAGCTCTCTACCATGGAGTCTGACAGGTCTAACTGGCTGATCAGGGATCAGTTGGTGAGATAATACAGCAGGAGTAGCATGCTATGTGCTCAGTGATTCACCTCTCCCTACAGTAGACAGTACAGCTCTCTACCATGGAGTCTGACAGGTCTAACTGGCTGATCAGGGATCAGTTGGTGAGATAATACAGCAGGAGTAGCATGCTATGTGCTCAGTGATTCACCTCTCCCCTACAGTAGACAGTACAGCTCTCTACCATGGAGTCTGACAGGTCTAACTGGCTGATCAGGGATCAGTTGGTGAGAAAATACAGCAGGAGTAGCATGCTATGTGCTCAGTGATTCAGTGAGTCAGCACTAACCAGCCAACCAGGGTAGAGTAAGTCAGCACTAACCTGCCAACCAGAGTAGAGTACGTCAGCACTAACCACCCAACCAGGGTAGTTTAAGTTAGCACTAACCAGCCTACCAGGGTACAGTAAGTCAGCACTAACCAGCCAACCAGAGTAGAGTACGTCAGCACTAACCAGCCAACCAGGGTACAGTAAGTCAGCACTTAACCTGCCAACCAGAGTAGAGTACGTCAGCACTAACCAGCCAACCAGGGTAGATTAAGTTAGCACTAACCAGCCAACCAGGGTAGAGTAAGTCAGCACTAACCAGCCAACCAGGGTACAGTAAGTCAGCACTAACCAGCCAACCAACATTGGGATGTTTTTAGTTTCAGTCTATTTACTGAGTGTGTAATTCCATAGTTAAGAGCCTCTCTCTCTCGCTCCTTCCGTCCCCTTTTTCTCCTTCCTCCCCCCCTCCATCCCTGCAGAGCCCCAGGAGACTTTGGTCCACTTTGCAGCACGGCGGGGTCTTAAGAGGGTAGCTGTGTGGCTCCTACTGCAACCAGGGGCCCCTGAAGCCCTCAGACTGACCAACAGACAGGGGGCCACACCTGCAAGCATCGCTCAGCAGCGGAGCCACCGAGACCTGCACCAGCTCCTCACGAAGTAAGGACAGACCATGTTTTTGTTTCTCCTAGCTGGATGTTGTGGTGATGTCTGACAATTGGGAACTCAGAAAGAAACAAACTCAGATTGGTAAAAATCGTCTCATCCGTGATCTTCAGGTTGGAGAATTCCGTTATCTTGAACCTACTGAAGTCGGAGGTCAAAGATTTTCCTAGTTCCGGAAGTTTTCTTGAACGCACCATCAATGTGAGTTGGATTTAGACTGGTGCAGGAATCATGGTGGAAGGAAACTAACAAGCTGTTCAACTCTCATGTCCATGTTAACACCAAGCTGTTCAACTCTCATGTCCATGTTAACACCAAGCTGTTCAACTCTCATGCCCATGTTAACACCAAGCTGTTCAGCTCTCATGCCCATGTTAACACCAAGCTGTTCAACTCTCATGTCCATGTTAACACCAAGCTGTTCAACTCTCATGCCCATGTTAACACCAAGCTGTTTCAGCTCTCATGTCCATGTTAACATCAAGCTGTTCAACTCTCATGCCCATGTTAACACCAAGCTGTTTCAGGTCTCATGCCCATGTTAACACCAAGCTGTTCAACTCTCATGCCCATGTTAACACCAAGCTGTTCAACTCTCATGTCCATGTTAACATCAAGCTGTTCAACTCTCATGTCCATGTTAACACCAAGCTGTTCAACTCTCATGTCCATGTTAACACCGAGCTGTTCAACTCTCATGTCCATGTTAACACCAAGCTGTTTCAGCTCTCATGCCCATGTTAATAACCTTTTGTGACTAGGGGGCAGTGTTTTCATTAACGGGATAGTAAACGGGATATTTTGTCAGGACAAGATGCTAGAATATGCATATAATTGACAGCTTAGGATAGAAACACTCTCAAGTTTCCAAAACTGTAAAAATATTGTCTGTGAGTATAACAGAACTGATATTGCAGGCGGAAGCCTGAGAAAAAATCCAATCCGGAAGTGCCTCTTTTGAAAGCGCTGTGTTCCAATGCGTCCCTATTGAGCAGTGAATGGGCTATCAACCAGATTACTTTTTCTCCGTATTCCCCAAGGTGTCTACAGCATTGTGACGTAGTTTCACGCCTTTATGTTGAAGAATACCCGTAAGCGGCTACATTGCGCAACTGGTCACCTGATGCTCTCAGAGTGATTCTTGCGTAAAATAAAGAGGTAGCCATTATTCCAATCAGTCCTACTGAAAAACCAACTGTCCCGGTGGATATATGCTCCGAATAGATATTTGAAAAACACCTTGAGTTTTGATTATAAACAATGTTTGCCATGTTTCTGTCGATATTATGGAGCTAATTTGGAATATTTTGGGGGTTTTCGTGACTGCAATTTCCGGTGGATTTCTCAGCCAAACGTGAAGAACAAACAGAGCTATTTTGCCTAAATAATATTTTTGGAAAAAAGGAACATTGGCTATCTAACTGGGAGTCTCGTGAGTGAAAACATCCGTAGCTCATCAAAGGTAAACGATTTCATTTGATTGCTTTTCTGATTTCCGTGACCAAGTTACCTGCTGCTAGCTGCACAAAATGCAATGCTAGGCTATCGATAAACATACACAAATGCTTGTCTAGCTTTGGCTGTAAAGCATATTTTGAAAATCTGAGATGACATGGTGGTTATTAACTACCTGCAAGAATCCCAGAGAATCCCAATGTGACTAATGGACAGAATCCCAGAGAATCCCAATCTGACTACCTGAGAGAATACTAGTAAAACCAGACAATGAATAACACTACCTGTTGGCTGCTGAGCCCCGCTGTGTTGGAAAATCACATGACCTCCCACTATGTGTTGGCCAATCACATGATCCAGAGTCTTCAGGTAGTTTATTTTTGGTCCACACAGAGCGGAGACAAAGACTTACAGAGGACGGTCCATCCATCCTCTACCGGCTCCACGGTGGTGTGTAACCTTCCCAGGCTGAACACCCACACCCTGACAGTGGGCACAGCACCGGGCACAGCCCCCCTACCCTTCAGAGACTGGTGGAGGAGCTGAGACCCCTGGTCAGGGTGAGCTGTGAACCCCTGCGACCACCCTAACACTACTCTACCCCTGGTACCTTAACACCCTAACACTACTCTACCTCTACCTCTGGTAACTTACCACCCTAACACTACTCTACCTCTACCCCTGGTACCTTACCACCCTAACACTACTCTACCTCTACCCCTGGTACCTCACCACCCTAACACTACTCTACCCCTGGTACCTCACCACCCTAACACTACTCTACCCCTGGTACCTCACCACCCTAACAGTACTCTACCCCTGGTACCTTACCACCCTAAATCTACTCTACCCCTGGTACCTCACCACCCTAACACTACTCTACCCCTGGTACCTCACCACCCTAACACTACTCTACCCCCTGGTACCTCACCACCCTAACACTACTCTACCTCTACCTCTGGTACCTCACCACCCTAACACTACTCTACCTCTGGTACCTCACCACCCTAACACTACTCTACCTCTGGTACCTTACCACCCTAACACTACTCAACCTCTACCTCTGGTACCTCACCACCCTAACACTACTCTACCTCTACCTCTGGTACCTTACCACCCTAACACTACTCTACCTCTACCTCTGGTACCTCACCACCCTAACACTACTCTACCTCTACCTCTGGTACCTCACCACCCTAACACTACTCTACCCCTGGTACCTCACCACCCTAACACTACTCTACCCCTGGTACCTTACCACCTTAACACTACTCTACCCCTGGTACCTTACCACAATAACACTACTCCTAACCGCCTACCCCTGGTACCTTACCACCCTAACACTACTCTACCTCTACCCCCTGGTACCTTACCACCCTAACACTACTCTACCTCTGGTACCTTACCACCCTAACACTACACTACCTCTACCCCTGGTACCTCACCACCCTAACACTACTCTACCTCTACCTCTGGTACCTCACCACCCTAACACTACCCTACCCCTGGTACCTTACCACCCTAACACTACTCTACCTCTGGTACCTCACCACCCTAACACTACTCTACCTCTACCCCTGGTACCTTACCACCCTAACACTACTCTACCTCTACCTCTGGTACCTCACCACCCTAACACTACCCTACCCCTGGTACCTTACCACCCTAACACTACTCTACCTCTACCTCTGGTACCTCACCACCCTAACACTACCCTACCCCTGGTACCTTACCACCCTAACACTACTCTACCTCTGGTACCTCACCACCCTAACACTACTCTACCTCTACCTCTGGTACCTCACCACCCTAACACTACTCTACCCCTGGTACCTTACCACCCTAACACTACTCTACCTCTACCCCCTGGTACCTCACCACCCTAACACTACTCTACCTCTACCCCTGGTACCTCACCACCCCTAACACTACTCTACCTCTACCCTGGTACCTTACCACCCTAACACTACACTACCTCTACCCCTGGTACCTTACCACCCTAACACTACTCTACTCTACTCCCTGGTACCTCACCACCCTAACACTACTCTACCCCTGGTACCTTACCACCCTAACACTACTACTCTACCTCTGGTACCTCACCACCCTAACACTACTCTGCCCCTGGTACCTCACCACCCTAACACTACTCTACCTCTGGTACCTCACCACCCTAACACTACTCTACCTCTACCCCTGGTACCTTACCAACCTAACACTACTCTACCTCTACCCCTGGTACCTTACCACCCTAACACTACTCTACCTCTACCCCTGGTACCTCACCACCCTAACACTACTCTACCTCTACCCCTGGTACCTTACCACCCTAACACTACTCTACCTCTGGTACCTCACCACCCTAACACTACTCTACCTCTACCCCTGGTACCTCACCACCCTAACACTACTCTACCTCTACCCCTGGTACCTTACCACCCTAACACTACTCTACCTCTACCTCTGGTACCTCACCACCCTAACACTACTCTACCTCTGGTACCTCACCACCCTAACACTACTCTGCCCCTAGTAACTCACCACCCTAACACTACTCTGCCCCTGGTACCTCACCACCCTAACACTACTCTACCCCTGGTACCTTACCACCCTAACACTACTCTACCTCTACCTCTGGTACCTCACCACCCTAACACTACTCTACCCCTGGTACCTTACCACCCTAACACTACTCTACCTCTACCCCTGGTACCTCACCACCCTAACACTACTCTGCCCCTGGTACCTCACCACCCTAACACTACTCTGGCCCTTGTACTTCACCACCCTAACACTACTCTGCCACAGGTACCTCACCACCCTAACACTACTCTACCCCTGGTACCTTACCACCCTAACACTACTCTACCGCTACCCCTGGTACCTTACCACCCTAACACTACTCTACCTCTACCCCTGGTACCTTACCACCCTAACACTACTCTACCTCTGGTACCTTACCACCCTAACACTACACTACCTCTACCCCTGGTACCTCACCACCCTAACACTACTCTGCCCCTGGTACCTCACCACCCTAACACTACTCTTACCTCTGGTACCTCACCACCCTAACACTACTCTACCTCTACCCCTGGTGCCTTACCACCCCTAACACTACTCTACCTCTACCCCTGGTACCTCACCACCCTAACACTACTCTACCTCTACCCCTGGTACCTTACCACCCTAACACTACTCTACCTCTGGTACCTCACCACCCTAACACTAAACTACCTCTACCCCTGGTACCTCACCACCCTAACACTACTCTACCTCTACCCCTGGTACCTTACCACCCTAACACTACTCTACCTCTGGTACCTCACCACCCTAACACTACTCTGCCCCTAGTAACTCACCACCCTAACACTACTCTGCCCCTGGTACCTCACCACCCTAACACTACTCTACCCCTGGTACCTTACCACCCTAACACTACTCTACCTCTACCTCTGGTACCTCACCACCCTAACACTACTCTACCCCTGGTACCTTACCACCCTAACACTACTCTACCTCTACCCCTGGTACCTCACCACCCTAACACTACTCTGCCCCTGGTACCTCACCACCCTAACACTACTCTGGCCCTTGTACTTCACCACCCTAACACTACTCTGCCCCTGGTACCTCACCACCCTAACACTACTCTACCCCTGGTACCTTACCACCCTAACACTACTCTACCGCTACCCCTGGTACCTTACCACCCTAACACTACTCTACCTCTACCCCTGGTACCTTACCACCCTAACACTACTCTACCTCTAGTACCTTACCACCCTAACACTACACTACCTCTACCCTGGTACCTCACCACCCTAACACTACTCTGCCCCTGGTACCTCCACCACCCTAACACTACTCTACCTCTGGTACCTCACCACCCTAACACTACTCTACTCTACCCCTGGTGCCTTACCACCCTAACACTACTCTACCTCTACCCCTGGTACCTTACCACCCTAACACTACTCTACCTCTACCCTGGTACCTCACCACCTAACACTACTCTACCTCTACCCCTGGTACCTTACCACCCTAACACTACTCTACCTCTGGTACCTCACCACCCTAACACTAAACTACCTCTACCCCTGGTACCTCACCACCCTAACACTACTCTACCTCTACCCCTGGTACCTTACCACCCCTAACACTACTCTACTTCTCTACCTCTGGTACCTCAGCACCCTAACACTACTCTACCTCTGGTACCTCACCACCCTAACACTACTCTGCCCCTAGTACCTCACCACCCTAACACTACTCTGCCCCTGGTACCTCACCACCCTAACACTACTCTACCCCCCTGGTACCTTAGCACCCTAACACTACTCTACCTCTACCTCTGGTACCTCACCACCCTAACACTACTCTACCCCTGGTACCTTACCACCCTAACACTACTCTACCTCTACCCCTGGTACCTCACCACCCTAACACTACTCTGCCCCTGGTACCTCACCACCCTAACACTACTCTACCCCCTGGTACCTTACCACCCTAACACTACTCTACCGCTACCCCCTGGTACCTTACCACCCTAACACTACTCTACCTCTACCCCTGGTACCTTACCACCCTAACACTACTCTACCTCTGGTACCTTACCACCCTAACACTACACTACCTCTACCCCTGGTACCTCACCACCCTAACACTACTCTACCTCTACCTCTGGTACCTCACCACCCTAACACTACCCCTACCCCTGGTACCTTACCACCCTAACACTACTCTACCTCTGGTACCTCACCACCCTAACACTACTCTACCTCTACCCCTGGTACCTTACCACCCTAACACTACTCTACCTCTACCTCTGGTACCTCACCACCCTAACACTACCCTACCCCTGGTACCTTACCACGCTAACACTACTCTACCTCTACCTCTGGTACCTCACCACCCTAACACTACCCTACCCCTGGTACCTTACCACCCTAACACTACTCTACCTCTGGTACCTCACCACCCTAACACTACTCTACCTCTACCCCTGGTACCTCACCACCCTAACACTACTCTACCCCTGGTACCTTACCACCCTAACACTACTCTACCTCTACCCCTGGTACCTCACCACCCTAACACTACTCTACCTCTACCCCTGGTACCTCACCACCCTAACACTACTCTACCTCTACCCCTGGTACCTTACCACCCTAACACTACACTATCTCTACCCCTGGTACCTTACCACCCTAACACTACTCTACCTCTACCCCTGGTACCTCACCACCCTAACAATACTCTACCCCCTGGTACCTTACCACCCTAACACTACTCTACCTCTGGTACCTCACCACCCTAACACTACTCTGCCCCTGGTACCTCACCACCCTAACACTACTCTACCTCTGGTACCTCACCACCCTAACACTACTCTACCTCTACCCCTGGTACCTTACCACCCTAACACTACTCTACCTCTACCTCTGGTACCTCACCACCCTAACACTACCCTACCCCTGGTACCTTACCACGCTAACACTACTCTACCTCTACCTCTGGTACCTCACCACCCTAACACTACCCTACCCCTGGTACCTTACCACCCTAACACTACTCTACCTCTGGTACCTCACCACCCTAACACTACTCTACCTCTACCCCTGGTACCTCACCACCCTAACACTACTCTACCCCTGGTACCTTACCACCCTAACACTACTCTACCTCTACCCCTGGTACCTCACCACCCTAACACTACTCTACCTCTACCCCTGGTACCTCACCACCCTAACACTACTCTACCTCTACCCCTGGTACCTTACCACCCTAACACTACACTATCTCTACCCCTGGTACCTTACCACCCTAACACTACTCTACCTCTACCCCTGGTACCTCACCACCCTAACAATACTCTACCCCTGGTACCTTACCACCCTAACACTACTCTACCTCTGGTACCTCACCACCCTAACACTACTCTGCCCCTGGTACCTCACCACCCTAACACTACTCTACCTCTGGTACCTCACCACCCTAACACTTCTCTACCTCTACCCCTGGTACCTACCACCCCTAACACTACTCTACCTCTACCCCTGGTACCTTACCACCCTAACACTACTCTACCTCTACCCCTGGTACATCACCACCCTAACACTACTCTACCTCTACCCCTGTACCTTACCACCCTAACACTACTCTACCTCTGGTACCTCACCACCCTAACACTACTCTACCTCTACCCCTGGTACCTCACCACCCTAACACTACTCTACCTCTACCCCTGGTACCTTACCACCCTAACACTACTCTACCTCTACCTCTGGTACCTCACCACCCTAACACTACTCTGCCCCTAATACCTCACCACCCTAACACTACTCTGCCCCTGGTACCTCACCACCCTAACACTACTCTACCCTGGTACCTTACCACCCTAACACTACTCTACCTCTACCTCTGGTACCTCACCACCCTAACACTACTCTACCCCTGGTACCTTACCACCCTAACACTACTCTACCTCTACCCCTGGTACCTCACCACCCTAACACTACTCTGCCCCTGGTACCTCACCACCCTAACACTACTCTGGCCCTGGTACTTCACCACCCTAACACTACTCTGCCCCTGGTACCTCACCACCCTAACACTACTCTACCTCTGGTACCTCACCACCCCTAACACTACTCTACCTCTACCCCTGGTACCTCACCACCCTAACACTACTCTGCCCCTGGTACCTCACCACCCTAACACTACTCTACCTCTACCCCTGGTACCTTACCACCCTAACACTACTCTACCCCTGGTACCTCACCACCCTAACACTACTCTACCTCTACCCCTGGTACCTCACCACCCTAACACTACTCTACCTCTACCCCTGGTACCTTACCACCCTAACACTACTCTACCTCTACCTCTGGTACCTCACCACCCTAACACTACTCTACCTCTGGTACCTCACCACCCTAACACTACTCTGCTCCTGGTACCTCACCACCCTAACACTACTCTGCCCCTGGTACCTCACAACCCTAACACTACTCTACCCCTGGTACCTTACCACCCTAACACTACTCTACCTCTACCTCTGGTACCTCACCACCCTAACACTACTCTACCCTGGTACCTTACCACCCTAAAACTACTCTACCTCTACCCTGGTACCTCACCACCCTAACACTACTCTGCCCCTGGTACCTCACCACCCTAACACTACTCTGGCCCTTGTACTTCACCACCCTAACACTACTCTGCCCCTGGTACCTCACCACCCTAACACTACTCTACCGCTGGTACCTTACCACCCTAACACTACTCTACCACTACCCCTGGTACCTTTACCACCCTAACACTACTCTACCTCTACCCCTGGTACTTTACCACCCTAACACTACTCTACCTCTGGTACCTTACCACCCTAACACTACACTACCTCTACCCCTGGTACCTCACCACCCTAACACTACTCTGCCCCTGGTACCTCACCACCCTAACACTACTCTACCTCTGGTACCTCACCACCCTAACACTACTCTACCTCTACCCTGGTGCCTTACCACCCTAACACTACTCTACCTCTACCCCTGGTACCTTACCACCCTAACACTACTCTACCTCTACCCCCTGTACCTCACCACCCTAACACTACTCTACCTCTACCCCTGGTACCTTACCACCCTAACACTACTCTACCTCTGGTACCTCACCACCCTAACACTAAACTACCTCTACCCTGGTACCTCACCACCCCTAACACTACTCTACCTCTATCCCTGGTACCTTACCACCCTAACACTACTCTACCTCTACCTCTGGTACCTCAGCACCCTAACACTACTCTACCTCTGGTACCTCACCACCCTAACACTACTCTGCCCCTAGTACCTCACCACCCTAACACTACTCTGCCCCTGGTACCTCACCACCCTAACACTACTCTACCCCCTGGTACCTTACCACCCTAACACTACTCTACCTCTACCTCTGGTACCTCACCACCCTAACACTACTCTACCCCTGGTACCTTACCACCCTAACACTACTCTACCTCTACCCCTGGTACCTCACCACCCTAACACTACTCTGCCCCTGGTACCTCACCACCCTAACACTACTCTGGCCCTTGTACTTCACCACCCTAACACTACTCTGCCCCTGGTACCTCACCACCCTAACACTACTCTACCCTGGTACCTTACCACCCTAACACTACTCTACCGCTACCCCTGGTACCTTACCACCCTAACACTACTCTACCTCTACCCCTGGTACCTTACCACCCTAACACTACTCTACCTCTGGTACCTTACCACCCCTAACACTACACTACCTCTACCCCTGGTACCTCACACCCTAACACTACTCTACCTCTACCTCTGGTACCTCACCACCCTAACACTACCCTACCCCTGGTACCTTACCACCCTAACACTACTCTACCTCTGGTACCTCACCACCCTAACACTACTCTACCTCTACCCCTGGTACCTTACCACCCTAACACTACTCTACCTCTACCTCTGGTACCTCACCACCCTAACACTACCCTACCCCTGGTACCTACCACGCTAACACTACTCTACCTCTACCTCTGGTACCTCACCACCCTAACACTACCCTACCCCTGGTACCTTACCACCCTAACACTACTCTACCTCTGGTACCTCACCACCCTAACACTACTCTACCTCTACCTCTGGTACCTCACCACCCTAACACTACTCTACCCCTGGTACCTTACCACCCTAACACTACTCTACCTCTACCCCTGGTACCTCACAACCCTAACACTACTCTACCTCTACCCTGGTACCTCACCACCCTAACACTACTCTACCTCTACCCCCTGGTACCTTACCACCCTCTAACACTAATACCTCTACCCCTGGTACCTTACCACCCTAACACTACTCTACCTCTACCTCTGGTACCTCACCACCCTAACACTACCCTACCCCTGGTACCTTACCACGCTAACACTACTCTACCTCTACCTCTGGTACCTCACCACCCTAACACTACCCTACCCTGGTACCTACCACCCTAACACTACTCTACCTCTGGTACCTCACCACCCTAACACTACTCTACCTCTACCCTGGTACCTCACCACCCTAACAATACTCTACCCCTGGTACCTTACCACCCCTAACACTCTACCTCTGGTACCTCACCACCCTAACACTACTCTGCCCCTGGTACCTCACCACCCCTAACACTACTCTACCTCTGGTACCTCACCACCCTAACACTACTTCTACCTCTACCCCTGGTACCTTACCACCCTAACACTACTCTACCTCTACCCCCTGGTACCTTACCACCCTAACACTACTCTACCTCTACACCTGGTACATCACCACCCTAACACTACTCTACCTCTACCCCTGGTACCTTACCACCCCTAACACTACTCTACCTCTGGTACCTCACCACCCTAACACTACTCTACCTCTACCCCTGGTACCTTACCACCCTAACACTACTCTACCTCTACCCCTGGTACCTTACCACCCTAACACTACTCTACCTCTACCCCTGGTACCTCACCACCCTAACACTACTCTACCTCTACCCCTGGTACCTTACCACCCTAACACTACTCTACCTCTACCTCTGGTACCTCACCACCCTAACACACTACTCTACCTCTGGTACCTCACCACCCTAACACTACTCTGCCCCTAGTACCTCACCACCCTAACACTACTCTGCCCCTGGTACCTCACCACCCTAACACTACTCTACCCCTGGTACCTTACCACCCTAACACTACTCTACCTCTACCTCTGGTACCTCACCACCCTAACACTACTCTACCCCTGGTACCTTACCACCCTAACACTACTCTACCTCTACCCCTGGTACCTCACCACCCTAACACTACTCTGCCCCTGGTACCTCACCAACTAACACTACTCTGGCCCTGGTACTTCACCACCCTAACACTACTCTGCCCTGGTACCTCACCACCCTAACACTACTCTACCTCTGGTACCTCACCACCCTAACACTACTCTACCTCTACCCCTAGTACCTCACCACCTAACACTACTCTGCCCCTGGTACCTCACCACCCTAACACTACTCTACCTCTACCCTGGTACCTTACCACCCCTAACACTACTCTACCTCTGGTACCTCACCACCCTAACACTACTCTACCTCTACCCCTGGTACCTCACCACCCCTAACACTACTCCTACCTCTACCCCTGGTACCTTACCACCCTAACACTACTCTACCTCTACCTCTGGTACCTCACCACCCCCTAACACTACTCTACCTCTGGTACCTCACCACCCTGTAACACTACTCTGCCCCTGGTACCTCACCACCCCTAACACTACTCTGCCCCTGGTACCTCACAACCCTAACACTACTCTACCCCTGGTACCTTACCACCCTAACCACTCTCTACCTCTACCTCTGGTACCTCACCACCCTAACACTACTCTACCCCTGGTACCTTTACCACCCTAACACTACTCTACCTCTACCCCTGGTACCTCACCACCCTAACACTACTCTGCCCCTGGTACCTCACCACCCTAACACTACTCTGGCCCTGGTACTTCACCACCCTAACACTACTCTGCCCCTGGTACCTCCCCACCCTAACACTACTCCCTACCTCTGGTACCTCACCACCCTAACACTACTCTACCTCTACCCCTGGTACCTCACCACCCTAACACTACTCTGCCCCTGGTACTCACCACCCTAACACTACTCTACCTCTACCCCTGGTACCTTACCACCCTAACACTACTCTACCTCTGGTACCTCACCACCCTAACACTACTCTACCTCTACCCCCAAGTACCTCACCACACCCTTAACACTACTCTACCTCTACCCCTGGTACCTTACCACTAATATATAATAATAATAATATATCCCATTTAACACCCTAACACTTTCTCTACCTCTACCTCTGGTACCTCCCACCACCCTAACACTACTCTACCTCTGGTACCTCACCACCCTAACACTACTCTGCCCCTGGTACCTCACCACCCTAACACTACTCTACCCCTGGTACCTCACCACCCTAACACTACTCCCCCTGGTACCTTACCACCCTAACACTACTCTACCTCTACCCCTGGTACCCCACCACCCTAACATCACTCTGCCCCTGGTACCTCACCACCCTAACACTACTCTGGCCCTGGTACTCCACCACCCTAACACTACTCTGCCCCTGGTACCTCCCCACCCTAACACTTCTCTACCTCTGGTACCTCACCACCCTAACACTACTCTCTACCTCTACCCCTGGTACCTCTCCCACCACCCTAACACTACTCTGCCCCTGGTACCTCACCACCCTAACACTACTCTACCTCTACCCTGGTACCTTACCACCCTAACACTACTCTACCTCTGGTACCTCACCACCCTAACACTACTCTACCTCTACCCCTGGTACCTCACCACCCTAACACTACTCTACCTCTACCCCTGGTACCTTACCACCCTAATATATAATAATAATAATATATCCCATTTAACACCCTAACACTACTCTACCTCTACCTCTGGTACCTCACCACCCTAACACTACCTCTACCTCTGGTACCTCACCACCCTAACACATTTCCTGCCCCTGGTACCTCACCACCCTAACACTACTCTGCCCCTGGTACCTCACCACCCTAACACTACTCTACCCCTGGTACCTTACCACCCTAACACTACTCTACCTCTACCTCTGGTACCTCACCACCCTAACACTCACTCTACCCCTTGGTACCTTACCACCCCTAACACTACTCTACCTCTACCCCTGGTACCTCACCACCCTAACACTACTCTGCTCCCCCTGGTACCTCACCACCCCTAACACTACTCTGGCCCTGGTACTTCACCACCCCTAACACTACTCTGCCCTGGTACCTCACCACCCTGCCACTCTTACCTCTGGTACTTCACCACCCTAACACTCTCTTACCTCTACCCCTGGTACCTCACCACCCTAACACTACTCTGCCCTGGTACCTCACCACCCTAACACTACTCTACCTCTACCCCTGGTACCTTACCACCCTAACACTACTCTACCTCTACCCCCTGGTACCTTACCACCCTAACACTACTCTACCTCTACCTCTGGTACCTCACCACCCTAACACTACTCTACCTCTGGTACCTCACCACCCTAACACTACTCTACCCTGGTACCTTAACACCCTAACACTACTCTACCGCTACCCCTGGTACCTCACCACCCTAACTACCCTTCCCCTCACTCCTGGGTACCTTCTACCCCTGGTACCTTATCACCCTAACACTACCCCTACCCCTGGTACCTCACCACCCCTAACACTACTCTACCCCTGGTACCTTGCCACCCTAAATCTACTCTACCCCTGGTACCTTACCACCGTAACACTACTCATTTTCTCTACCCTGGTACCTTGTTACCTTACCAGGAACAGCAGAGACCAGGGAGGAGAAGGAGAGCATAGAGAGTGGGGAGGAGGAGAAGACACAGATCACAGAGATCCACCTGTCCTCAGTGGAGACACAGCAACAACAGAAGACATGGGACACACTCAGTACCTGGAAGACGTGGCCAACTCAGATCCCTCAGACACAGACCTGAAGGAAGGTAGGAGCTGTGTGGGGAGGGAAGCAGACAGCTGTCAGGAGGCCTGTTACACTGTTCACCCAGAGGACCAACCTGCAGACAGTGAATGGTTAACCACAACAGACTCTATCCCCACCACTAAGGGTCTGTCAGACTCTGACCCCTCTCCTGTCAGACCCTTCTACCCCGGACAATGGACAGGACATGCAGGAGGGTACAGCTGACTCTGTGAGATCATGTCCTATAGAGTTAGAGGGCCTCAGTCAGGGTGAACCTCCACTGGAACAAAGTAAGAAAACAGCTTCTGCTAGGGGCACAGGAGGGCTCTGTGGCTCCACAGAGGAACAGTTTCACCCCTCTGAGAAGGGCAGCCACGGGCTCAGGAAACTGGACTCCATTCTGGGGACTGTGATGATAGAGAAATGGGAGATGCCTACGGCCCTGTAGAAACATCTATGGACCATGCAGCTGAGATCTCAGCTATCAGTGGCTCTATGGACAGTACAGTAACAGCGGTATTAAACTGTGGAGCGTTGCTGTTCTCAGGAAGTGGGCCTGCTGATAGAGAATCTGCTGATACACCACCAGAACCCCTGTTAGAGCCTGAACCCCTGTTAGAGCCTACACAAACAGAACCCCTGTTAGAGCCTACACCACCAGAACCCCTGTTAGAGCCTACAACACCAGAACCCCTGTTAGAGCCTACACCACCAGAACCTCTGGTTCAGAGCCCACACCACTGTAGGAACCAGAACCCCTGTTAGAGCCTGAACCCCTGTTAGAGCCTGAACCCCTGTCAGAGCCTACACCACCAGAACCCCTGTTAGAGCCTGAACCCCTGTTAGAGCCTGAACCCCTGTTAGAGTCTACACCACCAGAACCCCTGTTAGAGCCTACACCTCCAGAACCCCTGTTAGAGCCTACAACACCAGAACCCCTGTTAGAGCCTACAACACCAGAACCCCTGTTAGAGCCTACACCTCAGAACCCTGTTAGAGCCTGCACCACCAGAACCCCTGTTAGAGCCTGGAAGCTAATGTTAGAGCCTGAACCCCTGTTAGAGCCTGAACCCCTGTTAGAGCCTGAACCCCTGTTAGAGCCTACACCTCCAGAACCCTGTTAGAGCCTACACCTCCAGAACCCCTGTTAGAGCCTACAACACCAGAACCCCTGTTAGAGACTACACCAACAGAACCCCCTGTTAGGAGACTGAACTCTGTTAGAGCCCTACACACCAGAACCCCCTGTTAGAGCCGACACTAGGCCTACATACAGAACCCCTAATAGAGCTGACACTAGAGCCCGCAATAGAGCATCACTCAAGAGTCCTCATCAGAGCCTCAGTCAGAGCAGGTGTTCGAGGGAACTTACCACTAGAGGGCAGTTACAGACAGGGTGACAGAGAAAGTGTGAGAGACAGGATGTCAGACAGGGAAAGCCCATAGAGGCTGGTGACTCTGGCCTCAGAGCTGAGATCATGGAGGGTGTGTTAGGGTCAGAGAGTAACAGTGGGGAGAGTGTCTGTACCTGCAGACCTCCAGACAGACCACCAGACAGACTTGCAGGACTGTGAGCCCCCCTCCAGAAGACAGGGATGGGACTACCCCCATGGATGGAGACCTCCCTTCCCCCAGAAACAGGCTCCAACTCTGGGGGAGCGTCTGGTGGGGCAGGTGGAGAGAAGGATGGAGAGGAGGGTGGAGAAGGTGTAGAGATGGAGATAACGGAGGTCCTACGGAGACTTAGTGAGCCCCCTCAGTTCTAGGGGGAACACATTGGAGACCCCTCTGACAGGACAGTGAATCAGGAGTCCTGTGGCACCAGGGCGGAGGAGGGTCAGGACACTCAGATGAGTCAACCTGCTACAGACCAAGCCCTCAACCTCGGCCCTCTGTAACCCTCGACCACTCTGTGACCCTAACCCTGACCCTCGACCCCTCTGTGACGTGGTCAGACTGTGGAGATGGAGATGATGTCACTGCTGTAGTGGTGTCCACATATACAGGGATGTCCCACCTAACAGTCCCGTGTCACCTGAGAACATACCCTGAGAACCTCTGAGAACCTACCGAGAACCAGAGAATCTACCTGAGAACGCACCTGAGATTCTATCTGAGGATTCTACCTGTGAACCTACCTGAAAACCTACCTGAGAACCTACCTGAGAACGGCACCTGCGACCTACCTGAGATTCTACCTGAGAACGCACCTGAGAACCCACCTGAGAATCCGCCTGAGATCCCACCTGAGATCCAACCTGAGGACATACCTGAAAACCTACCTGAGATTCTATCTGGGAACCTGCATGAGATCCTACCTGAGAATCTACTTGGAGAACCGAAGTGATGCTGTCTGTTCTGCAAGTCACCTTACTGTCCCTGTTGAAGGTAAGGCTTCTTGTATCAAGTCACCTTACTGTCCCTGTTGAAGGTAAGGCTTCTTGTATCAAGTCACCTTACTGTCCCTGTTGAAGGTAATGCTTCTTGTATCCAAGTCACCTTACTGTCCTGTTGAAGGTAAGGCTTCTTTGTATCAAGTCACCTTACTGTCCCTGTTGAAGGTAAGGCTTCTTGTATCAAGTCACCTTACTGTCCCTGTTGAAGGTAAGGGAATTCCCCTGAAATGGACAAAAATGAATGGGAAACCATTGGCATAAGTACAAACCATGTACACGATGGACAATACCACCCAAATCGGTGTTGATTCATGCAAAATGTTTTGCAAATGCCATATGGCAATTGCCAGTTGTAACACTTCAAAAATCAAACAGGTGGCGTGTGCACTCCGTGGTTTCATATAGGGAATGGACCCCAAGTCAACATCCAAAAGCCAAATTTTAAAAAAAATTATTTTTGTCAAAAACTTATCACCCCTTAAAAAAGTGCTTTTTTCTGGACATTTTCGAAATTCTGTCGCTTTTTTTGTCAATTACACATGTGTAAGAACTGTATGAATATACTTTTGTCCAATTTTATTATCATCATTTTTTTTTTTTTTTTACTTGTGCATTAGGCACGTTTTCTCCATTTGGAATATGATTTCATAGGAAGTCAAAAGTCAAAAAATTGCAAAATTTCATAAAAAACTTCACACACCCCTAAAAAGTGCTTTCTGGACCGTTTTTGAAATTCTTTCGATTTTTGTGTCAATTACACACGTATAAGAACTGTATCAACATACTTTAGTCATATTTTATTACCATAATTTTTTTTTTACTTGTGCATTAGGCATATGTTTTCTCCATTTTGGAATATGATTTCATAGGAAGTCAAAAGTCAAAAATTGCAAAATTTCATAAACTTCACCCCTAAAAAAGTGCTTTCTGACTGTTTTTCGAAATTCTTTCGAATTTTGTGTCAATTACACACGTATAAGAACTGTATCAACATACTTTAGTCATATTTTATTACCATAATTTTTTTTTTTTACTTGTGCATTAGGCATATGTTTTCTCCATTTGGAATATGATTTCATAGGAAGTCAAAAGTCAAAAAGTGCAAAATTTCATAAAAAACTTCACACACCCCTAAAAAAGTGCTTTCTGGACCGTTTTCGAAATTCTTTCGAATTTTGTGTCAATTACACACGTATAAGAACTGTATCAACATACTTTAGTCATATTTTATTACCATAATTTTTTATTTTTTTACTTGTGCATTAGGCATATGTTTTCTCCATTTGGAATATGATTTCATAGGAAGTCAAAAGTCAAAAATGGCAAAATTTCATAAAAAACTTCACACACCCCTAAAAGAGCTTTCTGGACCGTTTTTCGATTTTGTGTCAATTACACACGTATAAGAACTGTATCAACATACTTTAGTCATATTTTATTACCATAATTTTTTATTTTTTTTACTTGTGCATTAGGCATATGTTTTCTCCATTTGGAATATGATTTCATAGGAAGTCAAAAGTCAAAAATGGCAAAATTTCATAAAAAACTTCACACACCGCTAAAAAAGTGCTTTCTGGACCGTTTTTTGAAATTCTTTCGAAATTTGTGTCAATTACACACGTATAAGAACTGTATCAACATACTTTAGTCATATTTTATTACCATAATTTTTTATTTTTTTTACTTGTGCATTAGGCATATGTTTTCTCCATTTGGAATATGATTTCATAGGAAGTCAAAAGTCAAAAATGGCAAAATTTCATAAAAAACTTCACACACCCCTAAAAAAGTGCTTTCTGGACCGTTTTTCGAAATTCTTTCGAATTTTGTGTCAATTACACACGTATAAGAACTGTATCAACATACTTTAGTCATATTTTATTACCATAATTTTTTTTTTTACTTGTGCATTAGGCACATGTTTTCTCCATTTGGAATATGATTTCATAGGAAGTCAAAAGTCAAAAATTGCAAAATTTCATAAAAACTTCAAACACCCCTAAAAAAGTGCTTTCTGGACCGTTTTTCGATTTTGTGTCAATTACACACGTATAAGAACTGTATCAACATACCTTAGTCATATTTTATTACCATAATTTTTTTTTTTTTTTACTTGTGCATTAGGCATATGTTTTCTCCATTTGGAATATGATTTCATAGGAAGTCAAAAGTCAAAAATGGCAAAATTTCATAAAAACTTCACACACCGCTAAAAAGTGCTTTCTGGACCGTTTTCGAAATTCTTTCGAAATTTGTGTCAATTACACACGTATAAGAACTGTATCAACATACTTTAGTCATATTTTATTACCATAATTTTTTATTTTTTTTACTTGTGCATTAGGCATATGTTTTCTCCATTTGGAATATGATTTCATAGGAAGTCAAAAGTCAAAAATGGCAAAATTTCATAAAAAACTTCACACACCCCTAAAAAAGTGCTCTCTGGACCGTTTTCGAAATTCTTTCGAATTTTGTGTCAATTACACACGTATAAGAACTGTATCAACATACTTTAGTCATATTTTATTACCATAATTTTTTATTTTTTACTTGTGCATTAGGCATATGTTTTCTCCATTTGGAATATGATTTCATAGGAAGTCAAAAGTCAAAAATAGCTAAATTTTATAAAAACTTTCGAATTTTATGTTTCAACATACTTTAGTCATATTTTATTATCATATTTTTTTTTATTACTTGTGCATAAGGGATATGTTTTGTGGGGGCCAAATGTCATAAGAAATTTGACAGGCTCAAAAACCTGCAGAAATGCAAAATTGACTGGCCTGATGAACTCGGGATGGCCGGGCAGTGATTGTTGTTCCTTTCAATCACTTGTGGTGTTGATTTCATCATGTCCATTTGTTTATGTTTTCTCACTTTTGCAAAGTCACTGTGCATTTGCAATATGGTTCAATGGGCATTCACCATCATGAATTTGTCATGCTATAAAAATCGTGCAGGAATGCAAAATTGACTGGCCTGATGAACTCGGGATGACTGGGCAGTGATTCTGGTACCTCTCCATCGCTCGTTAGGGTTGATTTCAGAATGTCCATTTGTTTATGTTTTCTCACTCTTGCAAAGTCACTGTGCATTTGCAATATGGTTAACTGGGCATTCACCATCACCAATTTGTCATGCTATAAAAATCGTGCAGGAATGCGAAATTGACACACACACATTGCAAATGTACGAGGCTGTTTCTCGGTCCGAGAACCTTCTAGAGCGACGTAACTCACCACGCACTATCGACCTGAGGTCTAGAACAGGATTCTAAAGTTTCGGAACTCTAGGTCTGACGGTTCTTTAAAAGTTCCAACAAGATTAACTAATGCAGGGAGTGTATGTCTCTAAGCACCCCAATGGGTCACTACTTCCAAGCTGTGTGTGTGTGTGTGATTTAGTTTTTTTCCTTTGAAATTGTATGGGAAAAATGACTGATTTACAGTTCATGGGGGTTGCCTAATGACATATATGAAGTTTGGATAGATCTGATTTTTTTAACCCCCTCCAAACAGCCCATGAGACACCAATTATGGCACTTCCGGTTGGCACAGGAAGCTATAACTCAACACACATCCTCATTGGGGTATTCTATTACAGAATCCTGAGTTTTCAGTCTTTACGTTAAGAAATTGACTGATTTACACAGGGTTCAATGCACTATGTCTATCAAATTGCAGGCAGGGTATGGATATACACTTTTAGGGTGATTTTAAGCACTTCCGGTTGGTCCAGGAAGTTTAGAATCGACACAGGTAAACCTCATAGTGTCTTGATTGACTGTCATCAAAGACAGGTTTATAAGGCATTCATAACCCACATAAGCCTCAGGTTGAATTTAGAGGAGCAGGCAATGTATTCCTATGGGGAGAGAAGTCAATGCAAACTGTTTGATGTAAACACCTTCTTTTAACTGTGAAGGGTTAATGCCACACGGTCAAGGTTAGGCCTGCACAGATCGGGAGGACCTTAGGAACATTCCTGTGTTTGAATTGTCCTTCTAAACCTAACGGTTCCGCCGCTGTCACCCAAAAATCAAATGACGTTGTGGTGCAGGCTTCATTTTGGGCCTACTTTTCTAATGGTGGCTGCGCTTAGACCGAGCGGGCTACGGTCAAGCGGGATATCTCGTTGAACTCGGCACGGCCTTGGGATTATGTTTATGCCATTGCCTGCTCTCTGTGTCTTTAAACACCGCGCTTTGTCACTCCATCCTTGCTGTGTGTGTGTGTGAGAGCTTTTCTTTGACATCTGTTGGGAGAAATGACTGATTTTACAGTTCAGGAGGGTTGCCTAATCACACATATGAAGTTTTGAAAAAGATCTGACCTTTTTAACCCTTGGATACAGCCACTATGACACCATTTAAGGCACTTCCTGTTGGCACAGGAAGCTATAAATAAACTCATATCCTCATTGGGGTATGCCTTTACAGAATCCTGAGTTTTAAGTCTTTACGTTAAGAACTGAGTTATTTACGGAGGGTTTAGTGAGTGTGTGTTATTTCAGAAAATCACAGAAATCTCGCAGAGCTCCGCAGCACACTTTAAAAATATTTGTATGAACACCCTGCAACTGGATCTGTAACTGTTGAAAAAAAAACACCTATATTTGAACATCACAAATCTGTCATTGTACGATTTCTCTTAAATGACGATAGATAAATGGCAGATTGTTTTGTTATTGACACCGGAGGCTCCTTGACTTTGACGTGAAGTGAAAAAATCATTTCTCTATTTTCATTTTGGACCTTTAATCCCAGAAAAATGGCCATAACTCAAAAACCGTTGAGGCCTAGACGCCATCTTGTTCGGGGCCAACTGCCCATTATGTCAAACCTATGCTCACCAAGTTTCGGCTTCCCGAAATATTTTCAGTTTTCGAGATAAGGCCCGTCGTGATTCGTGATGTTTTGTCAAATTGCAGTATGATTGCTTATGCCCTCTTGTGGGATATTCGGGATAGCGGAAAATGACCAAAATTTGATTATTTTATCAAACGAAAACCGAATGTCCGACAAAGTTCATTTGATGACTTCCTGTAGGTCTGGCCCCTGCCGCTCGTCCCGGCGCCGTCCCCGAATTTTAAAAATGTTTTCGGACGTCTAGTAAGGGACGGTACATTTGCAATATGGACTTTCTCACTAACCATACAGAAAATGTTGAAATGTTCCCTTAAGGTATGCAAGGCTTCTTGAATCAAGTCACCTTACTGTCCCTGTTGAAGGCAAGGCTTCTTGTATCAAGACCTTACTGTCCCTGTTGAAGGCAATGCTTCTTGTATCAAGTCACCTTACTGTCCCTGTTAGTTCCATTTCAGATAAGATGACAGTATGGATTAGTTCCATTCCAGATGAGATGACAGTATGGATTAGTTCCATTTCAGATGAGATGACAGTATGGATTAGTTCCATTTCAGATGAGATGACAGTATGGATTAGTTCCATTTCAGATCAGATGACAGTATGGATTAGTTCCATTTCAGATCAGATGACAGTATGGATTAGTTCCATTTCAGATCAGATGACAGTATGGATTAGTTCCATTTCAGATGAGATGACAGTATAGATTATTTCCATTTCAGATGAGATGACAGTATAGATTATTTCCATTCCAGATGAGATGACAGTATAGATTATTTCCATTTCAGATCAGATGACAGTATAGATTATTTCCATTTCAGATCAGATGACAGTATAGATTATTTCCATTTCAGATCAGATGACAGTATAGATTATTTCCATTTCAGATCAGATGACAGTATGGATTAGTTCCAATTAGGATGAGATGACAGTATGGATTAGTTCCATTCCAGATGAGATGACAGTATAGATTATTTCCATTTCAGATCAGATGACAGTATAGATTATTTCCATTTCAGATCAGATGACAGTATGGGATTAGTTCCATTTCAGATGAGATGACAGTATAGATTATTTCCATTTCAGATGAGATGACAGTATGGATTAGTTCCATTTCAGATGAGATGACAGTATGGATTAGTTCCATTTCAGATGAGATGGCAGTATAGATTAGTTCCATTTCAGATGAGATGACAGTATGGATTAGTTCCATTCCAGATGAGATGACAGTATAGATTATTTCCATTTCAGATCAGATGACAGTATAGATTATTTCCATTTCAGATCAGATGACAGTATGGATTAGTTCCAATTAGGATGAGATGACAGTATGGATTAGTTCCATTCCAGATGAGATGACAGTATAGATTAGTTCCATTTCAGATCAGATGACAGTATAGATTATTTCCATTTCAGATCAGATGACAGTATGGATTAGTTCCATTCCAGATGAGATGACAGTATGGATTAGTTCCATTTCAGATGAGATAACAATATGGATTAGTTCAGTATGACTCTTACCAGGGTAACATTATGACTGGTGTTCCTCTTACCAGGGTAAGAGTACGACTGTGTTGGTGGTTCTGTGTTAGGTGTTCCTCTTACCAGGGTAGCAATGCGACTGTATGTTCCTGTCTGCATAAATAGGACCTTCTGAAGACTCTTGTCTGTTCCCGTCTCTAACCTCTTGTCCTGTTGTGTTGTTCTGGTTGCAGACTGTCAGAGTGTGAGTAGTTTCAGCACTACTCTCCACAAAGACTCAGACATTGACACTGAGAGCGTCTTCAGCACAGGAGAGGACAGTGTTTTCAACAAGGTAAGACTTTTCTTTAGCCTGTTGAGTGTAGGGGGCAGTATTTGATGTTTGGATGAAACTGCCTAAATGAAACTGCCTATTTCGCAGTCCCAGAATATGCATATAATTGTCAGATTAGGATAGAAAACACTAAAGTTTCCAAAACTGTCAAAATATTGTCTGTGAGTATAACAGAACTGATATTGCATACAAAAACCTGAGGAAAATCAAACCAGGAAGTGGTGTTTTTCTTGAAAATTGGATGGCTGGGTGCCAGCAGCGTTTTGCATGCGCAACAGTTTGGAGCAGACATTTCTCTCTCTCTTATTGAAGAAAGTAGAGTCCGGTTGAAATATTATCGATTATATATTGTAAAAACAACCTAAGGATTGATTATAATTTTTGGACATGTTTCTACAAACTTTACGGACACTATTTGGAATTTTTGTCTGCCTGGTCTTGACCGCTCGAGCCTGTGGATTTCTGAACATAATGCGCCAACCAAATGGAGTTTTTTTTGGATATAAAAATAATCTTTATGGAACAAAAGGAACATTTATTGTGTAACTGGGAGTCTCGTGAGTGCAAACATCCGAAGATCATCAAAGGTAAGCGATTCATTTTATTGCTTTTCTGACTTTAGTGAACAATCTACTTTGCTGCTAGCTGTTTGTAATGTTTTGTCCTTACATAAACGCTTGGTATGCTTTCATCTAAAAGCTTTTTTGAAATCTGACACGCCAGGTGGATTAACAACAAGCTAAGCTGTGTTTTGCTGTATTGCACTTGACATGAAAATTAAATATTTTTAGTAATTTAATTTGGCGCTCTGTAATTTAGCGGATGTTGACGAAAATGATCCTGCTAACGGGATGGGTACATCAGGAAGATTTTAAATAGGGATCATTTATTTGTCACTGTTATAGTTTGATGTTTGAATAGAGAATAACAATAGAGATGGTAAAAAACTGCTGGTCAAACTGTGGCTTCAGGGTGGTTTGCTTTGTGTAAATGATAATGGGGATGGTAGATAACTTCTCTATGAATGACTCTCCTCTCCTTTGCTCTACTCTCCTCTCCTTTGCTCAACTCTTCTCTCCTTTGCTCAACTCTCCTCTCCTCTGCGCTCTACTCTGGGGTGTTTCACTACTCTGGGGGTTTCTTTAATCTGGGTGGTTTATCCACTCTATTCTATGCTGGGAGGTTTGTGTGGGTCTCTGCCTGGTCCTCTAGCCAGTGTTAGCTTTGCCGGCTGAACTCCTGCGATTAAACAGGGACTCTTTGTCCCTTGCAAACTCAAACGTATAGTGAGATTTTTTATTTTTTTGTGGTTCCTGAAGCGCTGCCTAAAAGCTTCAGGCTCCAACTCATAAGCCCACAACACGGTAGTTTTAACTGTATCGTAGTGTAAACTGTCTTCCAGGGAGAGAGCAGCTACCACTTCCTGGGCTTTCCCAGACAATTTACATTGCAACAGGAGCAACCAAACCTCGAGTGGCCAATGCAGCGCAGCGGCCACATGCTCAAACGCAGAGAAATAGGAATCAACTTCCGCCTCCCGGAGGGAGCTGTATTTGTACTGACATCAAGTGATGATGAGCAGATTGTGGAGTCGCACTGCGCCAGCGGCTCCAGCTGTCGGATCCTCACCTCCTTGTTGTGATACATGTTCCTCATTTCTAAATCAAACGTCATCTGTCTATCTCACTCTAAATCTTTTTGCTTGATTTCCAAACGGACCAGCCTCACCATCAGCCTAGCGGTCCCGTCTGAGCAACCGAAAGCAGAAGAGAAAGGATTGAATCTGGGAAATGTAAAGGAGCATACGAGCAACCCCTTTCTCCACACCGTCCTCCGACTTGGCATCAGAAGGTCTACCCGTCTCCCTCTCCTGAAGCCTCCATCTCATCTTTCAACAAGAAAATGTGTTCTCACTAAACCCTCCCTGACTAGCACCACAAGCTCAGCCTTTAGGGCTTTCTCAGGGATGAAGAGTCCATAATGGTCAGCTATGGGGCAAGGTCTACTTTCGAAAACCTGTGATCAACAGACTTCAATAAACTGGGAGACTGCTGAGGCAGCCATCTTGTACACTACAGCCTACTGAACACACGCAAACTAAACAAGTCACCCAAACTCACAGCCCCACCATCACACCATCACACCTCAATCACCAATAACACAGAGCTCAGAGCAGCAGGGTCCGGTCACACCTCAATCACCAATCACAGAGCTCAGAGCAGCATGGTCCGGTCACACCTCAATCACCAATCACAGAGCTCAGAGCAGCAGGGTCCGTCACACCTCAATCACCAATCACAGAGTTCAGAGCAGCAGGGTCCGGTCACACTCAATCACCAATCACAGAGTTCAGAGCAGCAGGGTCCGGTCACACCTCAATCACCAATCACAGAGCTCAGAGCAGCAGGGTCCGGTCACACCTCAATCACCAATCACAGAGCTCAGAGCAGCAGGGTCCGGGGGCTTAATGATCCCGGATGAGCTCCCATTATGTTATGTACGCCTCTAGGAGGGAATGCAACACCCTGCTACACTGTAGGTGGAGGTATGTGACTGTAGGTGGAGGTAAAGAGGTATGGGACTGTAGGTGGAGGTAAAGAGGTATGTGACTGTAGGTGGAGGTAGAGAGGTATGGAACTGTAGGTGGAGGTAAAGAGGTATGTGACTCGGTGGAGGTAAAGAGAGTATGGGACTGTAGGTGGAGGTAAAGAGGTATGGGACTGTAGGTGGAGGTAAAGAGGTATGTGACTGTAGGTGCGGGTAAGGATGACAGAGGCAGAGAATATTACTGTTTACTGGGAATTAATTTCCACCTTCACATGGTAAATTGAGGAAAAGGGGCTGGAGCGGAACCAAAGCAAGAGAGCCCACTCTCTTACCTTACCTACCCTGTCCTACCTTACCTACCCTCTCCTACCCTACCCTCTCCTACCTTACCTACCCTCTCCTACCCTCTCCTATCTTACCTGCCCTCTCCTACCCTCTCCTACCTTACCTACCCCTTCCTACCTTACCTAACCTCTCCTACCTTACCTTACCTACCCTCTCCTACCCTCTCCTACCTTACCTACCCTCTCCTACCCTCCCCTACCTTACCTTACCTACCCTCTCCTACCTACCCACCACTTACCTAACCTTAACGCCACCTGGCGCGCTAACCAAAATAAAGGGGATGGTCCTCCCAGGTCTTACCTAGTGTGCACTGAGAAAGAGAAAGAAAGAAAGAAAGAAAGAGAAAGAAAGAAAGAGAAAAAGAGAGAGCATACTTAAATTCACACAGGACACCGGATAACAGACTGACTCTAGCCCCTCGACACATAAACTACTGCAAAATAAACACAGGAGGCTGAGACAGGAGGGGTCCGGAGACACTGTGGCCCCATCCGATGTTACCCCGGACAGGGTCAAACAGGAAGGATATAACCCCACCCACAGCCCCCTGACACAAACTACTGCAAAAATAAACACAGGAGGCTGAGACAGGAGGGGTCAGGAGACACTGTGGCCCAATCCGATGTCACCCCCGGACAGGGTCAAACAGGAAGGATATAACCCCACCCACTTTGCCAAAGCACAGCAACCACACCACTAGA
The DNA here is from genome assembly GCF_036934945.1 of Oncorhynchus masou masou. Taxonomy (NCBI): domain Eukaryota; kingdom Metazoa; phylum Chordata; class Actinopteri; order Salmoniformes; family Salmonidae; genus Oncorhynchus; species Oncorhynchus masou. The sequence continues at coordinate 226,863 of NC_088213.1, read as the reverse complement.
AGGATATCTTCAACCAACAACTTACCATCCTAAGACAAGGCCGAGTATAGCCCACAAAGATCTCCGCCACGGCACAACCCAAGGGGGACGCCAACCCAGACAGGAAGATCACGTCAGTGACTCAACCCACTCAAGTGACGCACCCCTCCCAGGGACGGCATGAAAGAGCACTAGTAAGCCAGTGACTCAGCCCCTGTAATAGGGTTAGAGGGAGAGAATCCCAGTGGAAGAGAGGAACCGGCCAGGCAGAGACAGCAAGGGCGGTTCGTTGCTCCAGAGCCTTTCCGTTCACCTTCACACTCCTGGGACAAACTACACTCAATCATATGACCCACTGAAGAGATGAGTCTTCAGTAAAGACCTAAAGGTTGAGACCGAGTCTGCGTCTCTCACATGGATAGGCAGACCATTCCATAAAATGGAGCTCTATAGGAGAAAGCCCTGCCTCCAGCTGTTTGCTTAGAAATTCTAGGGACAATTAGGAGGCCTGCTTCTTGATTGTATGTACGACAGGACCAAATCGGAAAGATAGGTAGGTGCAAGCCCATGTAATGCTTTGTAGATTAGCAGTAAAACCTTGAAATCAACCCTTGCCTTGACAGGAAGCCGCTGTAGGGTGGCTTACAGGGAAGACATCCTCCTCCCTCATGTGGTACCCTTCCTGCAGGCTCATCTTGACATGACCCTCCAGCATGACAACGCCACCAGCCATACTGCTCATTTTGTGTGTGATTTCCTGCAAGACAGGAATGTCAGTGTTCTGCCATGGTCAGCGAAGAGCCCGGATCTCACGTCTGGGACCTTTTGGATCGGAGGGTGAGGGCTAGGGCCATTCCCAGCAGAAATGTCTGGGAACTTGCAGGTGCCTTGGTGGAAGAGTGGGGTAACATCTCACAGCAAGAACAGGCAAATCTGGTGCAGTTGATCAGGAGGAGATTGCAGTACTTAATGCAGCTGGTGGCCACACCAGATACTGACTGTTACTTTTGATTTTGACCCCCTTTATGTTCAGGGACACATTATTAAATTTCTGTTAGTCACATGTCTGTGAAATTTGTACAATTTATGTCTCAGTTGTTAAATCTTGTTATGTTAATACAAATATTTAATATGTTTAATTAAGTTTGCTGAAAAAACCCGCAGGGTGACAGTGAGAGAACATTTATTTTTTTGCTGAGTTTATTACATACAGTACAGTGAAGCATTAGACTCATGACAGTGTCCAGTCTCTATTACATACAGTACATTGAACCACTAGACTCATGACAGTGTCCAGTATCTATTACATACAGTACAGTGAACCACTAGACTCATGACAGTGTCCAGTATCTATTACATACAGTACAGTGAACCACTAGACTCATGACAGTGTCCAGTATCTATTACATACAGTACAGTGAACCACTAGGATGGATAGACTCATTACAGTGTCCAGTATCTATTACATACAGTACAGTGAAGCACTAGACTCATGACAGTGTCCAGTATCTATTACATACAGTACAGTGAACCACAAGGAGGATGGTAGACTCATTACAGTGTCCAGTATCTATTACATACAGTACAGTGAACCACTAGACTCATTACAGTGTCCAGTATCTATTACATACAGTACAGTGAACCACTAGGAGGATGGCAGACTCATTACAGTGTCCCAGCGGATCAAGTATTTTTTATTTGACCTTTATTTAACTAGGCAAGTCAGTGAAGAACAAATTCTTATTTTCAATGACTGCCTAGGAACAGTGGGTTCAGGAGCAGAATGACATATTTGTACCTTATCAGCTCGGGATTCGATCTTGCAACCTTTCGGTTCCTAGTCCAACGCTCGAACCACTAGGCTACCCTGCTGCCCCTGTTATCTCTTTCTCTCTCTCTGTCTCTCTGTCTCTGTCTCTCTGTCTCGCTCTTTCTCTCTGTCTCTCTGTGTCTCTGTGTCACTCGTAACTAAGCTCCCCTGATCTGTCTAACTGCTCTCTGTTTCCAGGGGGATGATACGGTGATGGGGGACAGCACCAGTGAGGTGTCTGTATCCTGTTCCTCCACAGATGACACGGCCAGCGGGGTCCGACCAGCTCCAGCCCAGAGAGCTGTGTGGAGAGGGGGCCTGGGGAGAGGGGCTGCAGGGACCATGGCCGCAGCTGGAGCCCTGTAGAGGGCCACACACAAGGGCCCACGGCGAGAGAAGGTCCAGGAGGAGAGGCAGAGGAAGAGGTGAAGGACAGAGTGACGGAGGTGCCACGGCGCCCAGCTAAACATCGTCCCAGCATCAGGTCTCTGTCTCCGTTCAGGACGCCACAGCTGGGGAGCAGGGAAGAACACAGCAGAAACGGAGACATGAACCAATGCAGGTACAGGAGACTGGAGCTGAACTGAGCAGGGCCGGGAGGGTCTGAGGAGGTCTGTTGAGGCACAACTTTTACCAGCACAACAGTTGCAGTCATGTGGATACACTTTACTGTACAATACTGTAAATTACTGTACGTTACTGTACAATACTATACTTTTACTGTACACTACTGTACTTTACTGTACTTTACTGTACTTTACTGTACTTTTACTGTACAATACTATATACTTTACTGTACAATACTGTAAATTACTGTACATTACTGTACTATACCGTAAATTACTATACTTTACTGTACAATACTGTAAATTACTGTATGTTACTGTACAATACTATACTCTACTGTACAATACTGTAAATTACTATACTTTACAGTACAATACCGTGACGTTACTGTACAATACATACTTTACTGTACTATAATTTAAATTACTGTAACGTACTGTACAATACTATACTTTACTGTACGATACTGTCAATTACTATACGTTACTGTACAATACTATACTTTACTGTACAATACTGTAAATTACTGTACGTTACTGTACAATACTATACTTTACTGTACAATACTGTAAATTACTGTACGTTACTGTTCAATACTATACTTTACTGTACAATACTGTAAATTACTGTACATTAGTATACAATACTATACTTTACTGTACAGTACTGTAAATTACTGTACGTTACTTTACTGTACGTTACTGTACAATACTATACTTTACTGTACTATACAGTAAATTATATGCGTTACTGTACAGTACTGTAAATTACTATACGTTACTGTACAATACTATACTTTACTGTACTATACAGTAAATGACTATGTTACTGTACTATACTGTAAATACCTGTACAATACTGTAAAATACTGTACGTTACTGTACAATACTATACTTTACTGTACATTCTGTACAATACTATACTTTTGTACAATACTGTATATTACTGTACGTTACTGTACAGTACTATACTTACTGTACAATACTGTAATTGTTTTATGCGTTACTGTACAATACTATACTTTACTGTACAATACTGTATATTACTGTACGTTAATGTACAGTACTATACTTTACTGTACAATACTGTAAATTACTGTACGTTACTGTACAATACTGTAAATTACAGAGATGGCTGCCTCGCATCAAGCGTTCCTAGGAAACTATGCAGTTTTTTGTTTTTTTACGTATTTTTTTACATTAGTAACTCAGGTCATCTTAGGTTTCCTTACATACAGCCGAGAAGAACTACTGTATATAAGATCAGCGTCAACTCACCATCAGTACGACCAAGAATATGTTTTTTCGCGTACGCGGATCCTGTGTTCTGCCCACAAACAGGACAACGGAATGGATCGCATGCAGCGACCCAAAAAGCGACTCCGAAAAGAGGGGAAACGTAGCGGTCTTCTGGTCAGACTACGGAGACGGGCACATCGTGCCCCACTTCCCTAGCATTCTTCTTGCCAATGTCCAGTCTCTTGACAACAAGGTTGATGAAATCCGAGCAAGGTAGCATTCAGAGGGACATCAGAGACTGTACGTTCTGTGCTTCACGGAAACATGGCTCACTGGAGAGATGCTATCCGATGCGGTGCAGCCAACGGGTTTCTCCACGCATCGCGCCGACAGAAACAAACACCTTTCTGGTAAGAAGGGGTGGGGTGTATGCCTTATGGCTAACGAGGCATGGTGCGATGAAAGAAACATACAGGAACTCAAATCCTTCTGTTCACCTGATTTAGAATTCCTCACAATCAAATGTAGACCGCATTACCTACCAAGAGAATTCTCTTCGATTATAATCACAGCCGTATATATCCCCCCAAGCAGACACATCGATGGCTCTGGAAACGAACTTTATTTAACTCTTTGCAAACTGGAAACCATTTATCCGAGGCTGCATTCATCGTTGTTGGGGATTTTAACAAGGCTAATCTGAAAACAAGACTCCCTAAATTTTATCAGCATATCGATTGCGCAACCAGGCGGAAAAACCTTGGATCACTGTTACTCTAACTTCCATGACGCATATAAGGCCCTGCCCCGCCCCCCTTTCGAAAAGCTGACCACAACTCCATTTTGCTGATACCTGCCTACAGACAAAAGCTAAAAGAAGCTCCCACGCTGAGGTCTGTCCAACGCTGGTCCGACCAGCTGACTCCACACTCCAAGACTGCTTCCATCACGTGGACTGGGACATGTTTCGTATTGCGTCAAATAACAACATTGACGAATACGCTGATTCGGTGTGCGAGTTCATTAGAACGTGCGTAGTTCCCATAGCAACGATTAAAAAATTCCCTAACCAGAAACCTTGGATTGATGGCAGCATTCGTGTGAAACTGAAAGCGCGAACCACTGCTTTCAATCAGGGCAAGGTGTCTGGTAACATGACTGAATACAAGCAATGCAGCTATTCCCTCCGTTAGGCTATCAAACAAGCTAAGCGTCAGTACAGAGACGAAGTAGAATCCCAATTCAACGGCTCAGACACAAGAGGCATGTGGCAGGGTCTACAGTCAATCACGGACTACAGGAAGAAATCCAGCCCAGTCACGGACCAGGATGTCTTGCTCCCATGCAGACTAAATAACTTTTTGCCCGCTTTGAGGACAATACAGTGCCACTGACACTGCCCGCAACGGAAAAATGCGATCTCTCCTTCACTGCAGCCGAGGTGAGTAAAACATTTAAACGTGTTAACCCTCGCAAGGCTGCAGGCCCAGATGGCATCCCCAGCCGTGCCCTCAGAGCATGCGCAGACCAGCTGGCTGGTGTGTTTACGGACATATTCAATCAATCCCTATACCAGTCTGCTGTTCCCACATGCTTCAAGAGGGCCACCATCGTTCCTGTTCCCAAGAAAGCTAAGGTAACTGAGCTAAACGACTACCGCCCCGTAGCACTCACTTCCATCATCATGAAGTGCTTTGAGAGACTAGTCAAGGACCATATCACCTCCACCCTACCTGACTCCCTAGACCCACTCCAATTTGCTTACCGCTCAAATAGGTCCACAGACGATGCAATCTCAACCACACTGCACACTGCCCTAACCCATCTGGACAAGAGGAATACCTATGTGAGAATGCTGTTCATCGACTACAGCTCGGCATTCAACACCATAGTACCCTCCAAGCTCGTCATCAAGCTTGAGGCCCTGGGTCTCGACCCCGCCCTGTGCAACTGGGTACTGGACTTCCTGACGGGCCGCCCCCAGGGGGTGAGGGTGGGTAACAACATCTCCTCCCCGCTGATCCTCATCACTGGGGCCCCACAAGGGTGCGTTCTGAGCCCTCTCCTGCTCCCTGTTCACCCACGACTGCGTGGCCACGCACGCCTCCAACTCAATCATCAAGTTTGCGGACGACACAACAGTGGTAGGCTTGATTACCAACAACGACGAGACGGCCTACAGGGAGGAGGTGAGGGCCCTCGGAGTGTGGTGTCAGGAAAATAACCTCACACTCAACGTCAACAAAACTAAGGAGATGATTGTGGACTTCAGGAAACAGCAGAGGGAACACCCCCTATCCACATCGATGGAACAGTAGTGGAGAGAGTAGCAAGTTTTAAGTTCCTCGGCATACACATCACAGACAAACTGAATTGGTCCACTCACACAGACAGCATCGTGAAGAAGGCGCAGCAGCGCCTCTTCAACCTTAGGAGGCTGAAGAAATTTGGCTTGTCACCAAAAGCACTCACAAACTTCTACAGAGGCACAATCGAGAGCATCCTGGCGGGCTGTATCACCGCCTGGTACGGCAACTGCTCCGCCCTCAACCGTAAGGCTCTCCAGAGGTAGTGAGGTCTGCACAACGCATCATCGGGGGCAAACTACCTGCCCTCCAGGACACCTACACCACCCAATGTTACAGGAAGGCCATAAAGATCATCAAGGACATCTACCACCCGAGCCACTGCCTGAAAAACAGCTTCTATCTCAAGGCCATCAGACTGTTAAACAGCCACCACTATCATTGAGTGGCCGCTGCCTACACACTGACACTGACTCAACTCCAGCCACTTTAATAATGGGAATTGATGGGAAATGTTGTAAATATATCACTAGCCACTTTAAACAATGCTACCTTATATAATGTTACTTACCCTACATTATTCATCTCATATGCATACGTATATACTGTACTCTATATCATCGACTGCATCCTTATGTAATACATGTATCACTAGCCACTTTAACTATGCCACTTTGTTTACATACTCTTTGTTTACATACTCATCTCACATGTATATACTGTACTCGATACCATCTACTGTATCTTGCCTATGCTGCTCTGTACTCATTCATATATCCTTATGTACATATTCTTTATCCCCTTACACTGTGTATAAGACAGTAGATTAGAAATTGTTAGTTAGATTACTTGTTGGTTATTACTGCATTGTCGGAACTAGAAGCACAAGCATTTCGCTACACTCGCATTAACATCTGCTAACCATGTGTATGTGACAAATAAAATTTGATTTGGATTTGATTTACTTTACTTTACTGTACAATACTATACTTTACTGTACAATACTGTAAATTACTGTACGTTACTGTACAATACTGTAAATTACTGTAATACGTTACTGTACAATACTGTAAATTACTGTACATTAGTATACAATACTCTACTTTACTGTCCAGTACTCTAAATTACTGTACGTTACTGTGCAATACTATATACTTTACTGTACGTTACTGTACAATGCTATACTTTACTGTACAATACTATACTTTACTGTACAAAACTGTACTGTAAATTACTATGTTACTGTACAATACTATACTTTACTGTACAATACTGTAAAATACTGTAAAGTACTGTACAATACTATACTTTACTGTACAATACTGTAAATTACTGTACGTTACTGCTCAATACTATACTTTACTGTTCAATACTGTAAATTACTGTACATTAGTGTACAATACTATACTTTACTGTACAGTACTGTAAATTATTGTATGTTACTGTACAATACTATACTTTACTGTACAATACTATACTTTACTGTACAATACTGTAAATTGCTATACTTTACAGTACAATACTATACTTTACTGCACTATACTGTAAATTACTATACTTTACTGTACTATACTGTAAATTACTGTACGTTACTGTACAATACTATACTCTACTGTACAATACTGTAAATTACTATACTTTACAGTACAATACTATACTTTACTGTACTATACTTTAAATTACTGTACATTACCGTACTATACTGTAAATTACTGTACAATACTGTAAATTACTGTACATTACTGTACAATACTATACTTTACTGTACAATACTGTAAATTACTGTACGTTACTGTACAATACTATCCTTTACTGTACACTACTGTAAATTACTGTACAATACTGTAAATTACTGTACGTTACTGTAAATTACTGTACGTTGCTGTACAATACTATACTTTACTGTACAATACTGTAAATTACTATACGTTACTGTACAATACTATACTTTACTGTACGTTACTGTACAACACTATACTTTACTGTACAATACTATACTTTACTGTACAATACTGTATATTGCTATACTTTACAGCACATTACTATACTTTACTGTAGTATACTGTAAATTACTATACTTTGCTGTACAATACTGTAAATTACTGTACGTTTCTGTACAAAACTATACTTTACAATACTGTAAATTACTGTACGCTACTGTACAATACTATACTTTATTGTACACTACTGTAAATTACTGTACGTCACTGTAAATTACTGTACTATACCGTAAATTACTATACTTTACTGTACAATACTGTATATTACTTTACGTTGCTATACAATACTATACTTTACTGTACAATACTGTAAATTACTGTACGTTACTGTACAATACTGTAAATTGCTTTACTTTACTGTACAATACTATACTTTACTGTACAATACTGTAAATTACTGTACATTACTGTACTATACGTTCCACACCCATCCATCAGTTTTGATCACTGATCATAACATGCCAGACTGTCATCTCGATATGTGTAGAAATCCATTTAATCTCTCTATCGTTCCTCTCATCCCTTATCTTTTTTTTCTCCTTCAGGGCCACACAAAGTCCCGGGGAAGGACAGCCAACGTTTCACAGGAGAAGGTACTAATGGAACTTATATTATGTTCATTAGATTGACGTTGTTTAACAATGGAAGCATTACAACGCAGACCCTCTCCCTCAACACTCAGACCCTCTGCAGTGGTTCTAAGGTACTGTGTCTGAGTGGTTCTGCCGTGGTTCTAAGGTACTGTGTCTGACAGGTTCTGCCGTGGTTCTAAGGTACTGTGTCTGAGTGGTTCTGCCGTGGTTCTAAGGAACTGTGTCTGACAGGTTCTGCCATGGTTCTAAGGTACTGTGTCTGAGTGTTTCTAAGGTACTGTGTGTCTGAGTGGTTCTGCCGTGGTTCTAAGGTACTGTGTCTGAGTGGTTCTGCCGTGGTTCTAAGGTACTGTGTCTGAGTGGTTCTGCCGGGGTTCTAAGGTACTGTGTGTCTGACAGGTTTTGCCGGGAGTTCTAAGGTACTGTGTGTCTGACAGGTTCTGCCGTGGTTCTAAGGTACTGTGTGTCTGAGTGGTTCTGCCAGGGTTCTAAGGTACTGTGTGTCTGACAGGTTCTGCCGGGGTTCTAAGGTACTATGTGTCTGAGTGGTTCTGCCGGGGTTCTAAGGCACTGTGTGTCTGAGTGGTTCTGCCGGGGTTCTAAGGTACTGTGTGTCTGACAGGTTCTGCCGGGGTTCTAAGGTACTATGTGTCTGAGTGGTTCTGCTGTGGTTCTAAGGTACTGTGTCTGAGTGGTTCTGCCGTGGTTTTCCAACGTGCCATAGCATTCTGTAGCACCCCGCAAGCTGTGCTGCAGTATGACACAACTTTTATAGGAAGAACTAGTGTACATGACTCAGGCTGGTTCCCAGAGTATCCCTGTACAATATCATCAACAGACTCTATCATCATCAACCATCTCCCTGTACAATATCTTCACCAGACTCCATCATCATCATCATCATCATCAACCATCTCCTGTCCACCGTCCTCTGATCAAGGCATGAACTGTCCTCTCCATCTCCCTGTCCACCTTCCTCTGATCAAGACATGAACTGTCCTCTCCATCTCCCTGTCCACCTTCCTCTGATCAAGGCATGAACTGTCCTCTCCATCTCCCTGTCCACCTTCCTCTGATCAAGGCATGAACTGTCCTCTCCATCTCCTGTCCACCTTCCTCCTGATCAAGGCATGAACTGTCCTCTCCATCTCCCTGTCCACCTTCCTCTGATCAAGACATGAACTGTCCTCTCCATCTCCCTGTCCACCTTCCTCTGATCAAGGCATGAACTGTCCTCTCCATCTCCCTGTCCACCTTCCTCTGATCAAGACATGAACTGTCCTCTCCATCTCCCTGTCCACCGTCCTCTGATCAAGACATGAACTGTCCTCTCCATCTCCCTGTCCACCTTCCTCTGATCAAGACATGAACTGTCCTCTCCATCTCCCTGTCCACCGTCCTCTGATCAAGACATGAACTGTCCTCTCCATCTCCCTGTCCACCTTCCTGTGGTTGTGGAGGTGGTGTCTGATGGTGCTTTTGAAACCTGAAGACCCCAATTTTTTTTAATTTTTTTTATTTTACCTTTATTTAACCAGGCAAGTCAGTTAAGAACAAATTCTTATTTTCAATGACGGCCTGGGAACAGTGGGTTAACTGCCTGTTCAGGGGCAGAACGACAGATTTGTACCTTGTCAGCTCGGGGTTTGAACTCGCAACCTTCCGGTTACTAGTCCAACGCTCTAACCACTAGCCCACCCTGCCGCCCCAAGACGCCACCAAGGCCTGCAATTCTTTCACAGTGATTCTTGTTGCTTCTCTCACTATCCTCCTCCCTATCCTGGGGGCAAAATTAATTGCGTCCTCTACCCGTGGCATTTTTCAAATGTTCCATATCTTTATAATTTTTTTATAATTGCCCTGACAGTGCTCAGTGGTATATTCAATCTTTTGTGGATCTTCTTGTAGCCATGACCAGATTTATGAAGGTCTACGACCATCTGTCTCTTTGAACTGTCAGTTCTTTTGTTTTCTTCATGGTGTTGGATGACAAAGGGATATTCCATGTGTGTTACCTCATTTTTATATCCTAGTGAAACAGGAAGTGGTGTAATGGCTCAATATAGTTCCTCAAGACTTGGATAAAGTTAAATAAGTGGAATTTAATTCCTGGTTTAATTTTGGTAGATGTTATTGACAATAATGTTTAAGGGTGCCATTAATTGTGAAACCTTGATTTTGGAGGACGTTGATTTTAATTAAATCGATAAATTATTTTCCGTTCCGTTCCGTTGAAACATGATTAAAGTCCAGTATTTCTCACGTTGGTATTTTGAGTTTATCTCTATATTTATATTGTTTGTATATTTTTAAGTATTGTCTGTGCATTGCCAGTCCGGCCTGCCAGTCATTTTGGAGCCCACTGTACATTGCCACTCAGTGTCTACGATATAGCATATTATTAGGGTAATTTATAGTGTGGTACATCACAATCTGTAATATGTCCTATGTACAGTCCAGCAGATTGACTTGTTCTTCTTCTCAGCTACAGCCTGGAGGGTCTGAGTGAAGTAAGTGATGATGGGAAGGGCCCGTCGGCCCTGGGCGCCATTACCCAGGAGGCCAGGCTGCGTGGAGTGGTCTGTCACCAGGGCAGCAACGAGGAGAGGGTCAGGTCTCTAGAATCTCTGACAGAAGAACACCAATCTGAGCTGGGGGTTCGCACCACGGAGCACGGACAGGTAAGTCATTATGGATCTGCTACACAGACTCCACCTAACATTCAAAAAGTTGTATTGTTGTGGGGCGGCAGGTAGCCTAGTGGTTAGAGGCAGGTAGCCTAGTGGTTAGAGGCAGGTAGCCTATGGGTTAGAGGCAGGTAGCCTAGTGGTTAGAGGCAGGTAGCCTAGTGGTTAGAGGCAGGTCGCCTAGTGGTTAGAGAAAGGTAGCCTAGTGGTTAGAGTCTAGAGGAAGCAGGTAGCCTAGTTGTTAGAGGCAGGTAGCCTAGTGGTTAGAGGCAGGTAGCCTAGTGGTTAGAGGCAGGTAGCCTAGTGGTTAGAGGCAGGTAGCCTAGTGGTTAGAGGCAGGTAGCCTATTGGTTAGAGGTAGGTAGCCTAGTGGTTAGAGGCAGGTAGCCTAGTGGTTAGAGGCAGGTAGCTTAGTGGTTAGAGGCAGGTAGCCTAGTGGTTAGAGACAGGTAGCCTAGTGGTTAGAGGCAGGTAGCTTAGTGATTAGAGGCAGGTAGCCTAGTGGTTAGAGGCAGGTAGCCTCGTGGTTAGAGCGTTGGACCAGTAACCAAAATGGTTGCAAGATCAAATCCCCAAGCTGAAAAGTTCAAAATCTGTCATTCTGCCCCTGAACAAGGCAGTTAACCCACTGTTCCTTGGCTGTCATTGAAAAATTATTTGTTCTTAGCTGTCTTGCCTAGTTAAATAAAGGTAAAATGAAATGATGATGTGATTGGTTGATTGTTTTTGTTTTTCTACATCAGAAGTCCAGGAGGAATCGTCCGTTGAGACACAGCTGTCCTCCCATGACACTCCCCCTGACCAAGTCAGTGTCCACGCTCAGAATCTACCAGAGAGACATGGATAGTCAGTACAGTATACCTCTTAGCCTAACCCTGACCACTGACCTTGCCCCTGACCCTAACCAAGTCAGTGTCCTTGATCCCCATCTGATAGTTTGGTGTCTACATTCAGTCTCAATGATCCATCCCTCCCTATCAGGTATAGTTCCCGTGACATGTTGGGTTCTCTACCAGGTCTAGGTCCTGGGACATGTTGGATTCTCTATCAGGTCTAGTTCCTGTGACATGGAGGGTTCTATATCAGGTATAGTTCCTTTGACATGTAGGGTTCTCTATCAGATCTAGGTCCTGTGATAACGGGGTTTCAATCAGGTCTAGATCCTGTGACATGTTGGGTTCTCTACCAGGTCTAGGTCCTGTGACATGTAGGGTTCTCTACCAGAACTAGATCCTGTGACATGTAGGGTTCTCTATCAGGTCTAGGTCCTGTGACATGTAGGGTTCTCTACCAGGTCTAGGTCCTGTGATAATGGGTCTCTATCAGGTCTAGGTCCTGTGATAACGGGTCTCTATCAGGTCTAGGTCCTGTGACATGTAAGGGTTCTCTATCAGGTCTAGTTCCTTTGATATCTAGGGTTCTCTATCGAGTCTAGGTCCTGTGACATGTAGGGTTCTCTACCAGGTCTAGGTCCTGTGAAAACAGGGGTCTCTATCAGGTCTAGGTCCTGTGATAACGGGTACTCTATCAGGTCTAGGTCCTGTGGTAACGGGGGTCTCTATCAGGTCTAGGTCCTGTGAAATGTAGGGTTCTCTACCAGAACTAGATCCAGTGACATGTAGGGTTCTCTATCAGGTCTAGTTCCTTTGATATCTAGGGATCTCTATCAGGTCTAGGTCCTGTGACATGAAGGGTTCTCTATCAGGTCTAGGTCCTTTGACATGTTGGGATCTCTACCATGTCTAGGTCCTGTGATGACTGGGTCTCTACCAGGTCTAGGTCCTGTGACATGTAGGGTTTTCTATCAGGTCTAGTTCCTGTGACATGAAGGGTTCTCTATCAGGTCTAGGTCCTGTGACATGAAGGGTTCTCTATCAGGTCTAGGTCCTTTGACATGTTGGGATCTCTACCATGTCTAGGTCCTGTGATGACTGGGTCTCTACCAGGTCTAGGTCCTGTGACATGTAGGGTTCTCTATCAGGTCTAGGTCATGTGACATGTAGGGTTCTCTATCAGGTCTAGTTCCTTTGACATGCTGGGATCTCTACCATGTCTAGGTACTGTGATGACTGGGTCTCTACCAGGTCTAGGTCATGTGACATGTAGGGTTCTCTACCAGGTCTAGGTCCTGTGATAACGGGGTCTCAACCAGGTCTAGGTCCTGTGACATGTTGGGTTCTCTATCAGGTCTAGGTCCTGTGACATGTAGGGTCTCTTTCAGGTCTAGGTCCTGTGACATGTAGGGTTCTCTTTCAGGTCTAGTTCCTGTGACATGTAAGGGATCTTTATCAGGTCTAGGTCCTGTGGCATGTAGGGTTCTCTTTCAGGTCTAGTTCCTGTGACATGTAGGGATCTTTATCAGGTCTAGGTCCTTTGATAAAGGGTTCTCTACCAGGTCTAGTTCCTGTGACATGTATGGTTCTCTACCAGGTCTAGTTCCTGTGACATGTAGGGTTCTCTATCAGGTCTAGGTCCTGTGACATGTAGGGTCCTCTACCAGGTCTAGTTCCTGTGACATGTAGGGTTCTCTATCAGGTCTAGTTCCTGTGATAATGGGGTCTCAACCAGGTCTAGGTCCTGTGACATGTTGGGTTCTCTATTAGGTCTAGGTCCTGTGATAACGGGTTCTCTACCAGGTCTAGTTCCTGTGACATGTATGGTTCTCCACCAGGACTAGTTCCTGTGACATGTAGGGTTCTCTATCAGGTCTAGGTCCTGTGACATGTAGGGTTCTCTATCAGGCCTATGTCCTGTGACATGTTGGGTTCTCTATCAGGCCTATGTCCTGTGACATGTTGGGATCTCTATCAGGTCTAGTTCCTTTCACATGTTGGGTTCTCTACCAGGTCAAGGTCCTGTGATAATGGCGTCTCTATCAGGTCAAGGTCCTGTGATAACGGGTTCTCTACCAGGTCTAGTTCCTTTCACATGTTGGGTTCTCTACCAGGTCAAGGTCCTGTGATAATGGCGTCTCTATCAGGTCTAGGTCCTGTGACATGTATGGTTCTCTACCAGGTCTAGTTCCTGTGACATGTAGGGTTCTCTATCAGGTCTAGGTCCTGTGACATGTTGGGTTCTCTACCATGTCTAGGTTCAGTGATAATGGGGTCTCTATCAGGTCTAGGTCCTGTGACATGTACGGTTCTTTATCAGGTCTAGTTCCTGTGACATGTTGGGTTCTCTATCAGGTCTTGGTCCTGTGACATGTACGGTTCTCTATCAGGTCTAGTTCCTGTGACATGTAGGGTTCTCTAACAGGTCTAGGTCCTGTGACATGTAGGGTTCTCTACCAGGTCTAGGTCCTGTGACATGTAGGGTTCTCTTTCAGGTCTAGTTCCTGTGACATGTAGGGATCTTTATCAGGTCTAGGTCCTGTGGCATGTAGTGTTCTCTTTCAGGTCTAGTTCCTGTGACATGTAGGGATCTTTATCAGGTCTAGGTCCTGTGATAAAGGTTCTCTACCAGGTCTAGTTCCTGTGACATGTATGGTTCTCTACCAGGTCTAGTTCCTGTGACATGTAGGGTTCTCTATCAGGTCTAGTTCCTGTGACATGTAGGGTTCTCTATCAGGTCTAGGTCCTGTGACATGTAGGGTCCTCTACCAGGTCTAGTTCCTGTGACATGTAGGGTTCTCTATCAGGTCTAGTTCCTGTGATAATGGGGTCTCAACCAGGTCTAGGTCCTGTGACATGTTGGGTTCTCTATCAGGTCTAGATCTTATGACATGTAGGGTTCTCTACCAGGTCTAGGTCCTGTGACATGAAGTGTTCTCTACCAGGTCTAGGTCCTGTGACATGTAGGGTTCTCTATCAGGTCTAGTTCCTGTGACATGTAGGGTTCTCTATCAGGTCTAGTTCCTGTGACATATAGGGTTCTCTATTAGGTCTAGGTCCTGTGATAATGGGTTCTCTACCAGGTCTAGTTCCTGTGACATGTATGGTTCTCCACCAGGACTAGTTCCTGTCACATGTCTTTTTTCTCTATCAGGTCTAGGTCCTGTGATAATGGGTACTCTATCAGGTCTAGGTCCTGTGACATGTAGGGATCTCTATCAGGCCTATGTCCTGTGACATGTTGGGTTCTCTATCAGGTCTAGTTCCTTTCACATGTTGGGTTCTCTACCAGGTCAAGGTCCTGTGATAACGGGTACTCTACCAGGTCTAGTTCCTGTGACATGTATGGTTCTCTACCAGGTCTAGTTCCTGTGACATGTAGGGTTCTTTACCAGGTCTAGGTCCTGTGACATGTTGGGTTCTCTACCATGTCTAGGTTCAGTGATAATGGGGTCTCTATCAGGTCTAGGTCCTGTGATAACGGGTACTCTATCAGGTCTAGGTCCTGTGACATGTACGGTTCTTTATCAGGTCTAGTTCCTGTGACATGTTGGGTTCTCTATCAGGTCTAGTTCCTTTGACATGTTGGGTTCTCTATCAGGTCTAGTTCCTGTGACATGTAGGGTTCTCTATCAGGTCTAGGTCCTGTGACATGTTGGGTTCTCTATCAGGTCTAGTTCCTTTGACATGTTGGGTTCTCTATCAGGTCTAGTTCCTGTGACATATAGGGTTCTCTATCAGGTCTAGGTCCTGTGACATGAGGGTTCTCTATCAGGTCTAGGTCCTGTGACATGTAGGGTTCTCTACCAGGTCTAGGTCCTATGATAATGGGGTCTCTATCAGGTCTAGGTCCTGTGATAACGGGTTCTCTAACAGGTCTAGTTCCTGTGACATGTAGGGTTCTCTATCAGGTCTAGTTCCTGTGACATGTAGGGTTCTCTATCAGGTCTAGGTCCTGTGACATGTAGGGTTCTCTACCAGGTCTAGGTCCTATGATAATGGGGTCTCTATCAGGTCTAGGTCCTGTGATAACGGGTCTCTATCAGGTCTATGTCCTGTGACATGTTGGGTTCTCTATCAGGTCTAGATCCTTTGACATGTTGGGTTCTCTACCAGGTATAGGTCCTGTGATAATGGGTTCTCTATCAGGTATAGATCCTGTGACATGTTGGGTTCTCTATCAGGTTTAGGTCCTGTGATAACGGGTTCTCTACCAGGTCTAGTTCCTGTGACATCTATGGTTCTCTACCAGGTCTAGTTCCTGTGACATGTAGGCTTCTCTATCAGGTCTAGGTCCTTTGACATGTAGGGTTCTCTACCAGGTCTAGGTCCTGTGATAATGAGGTCTCTATCAGGTCTAGATCCTGTGATAACGGGTTCTCTATCAGGTCTAGTTCCTTTGACACGTTGGGTTCTCTACCAGGTCTAGGTCCTGTGATAACGGGTTCTCTATCAGGTCTAGATCCTGTGACATGTTGGTTTCTCTATCAGGTGTCGGTCCTGTGACATGTTGGGTTCTCTATCAGGTCTAGTTCCTTTGACATGTTGGGTTCTCTACCAGGTCTAGGTCCTGTGATAACAGGTTCTCTATCAGGTCTAGAACCTGTGACATGTAGGGTTCTCTACCAGGTCTAGGTCCTTTGATAATGGATTTTCGACCAGGTCTATGTCCTGTGACATGATGGGTGCTCTATCAGGTGTCGGTCCTGTGACATGTTGGGTTCTCTATCAGGTGTAGGTCCTGTGACATGTAGGGTTCTCTACCAGGTGTAGGTCCTGTGACATGTTGGGTTCTCTATCAGGTCAAGTTCCTGTGACATGTTGGGTTCTCTATCAGGTCTAGGTCCTGTGACATGTAGGGTTCTCTTTCAGGTCTAGGTACTGTGACATGTAGGGTTCTCTATCAGGCCTATGTCCTGTGACATGTTGGGTTCTCTATCAGGCCTATGTCCTGTGACATGTTGGGATCTCTATCAGGTCTAGTTCCTTTCACATGTTGGGTTCTCTACCAGGTCAAGGTCCTGTGATAATGGCGTCTCTATCAGGTCAAGGTCCTGTGATAACGGGTTCTCTACCAGGTCTAGTTCCTTTCACATGTTGGGTTCTCTACCAGGTCAAGGTCCTGTGATAATGGCGTCTCTATCAGGTCTAGGTCCTGTGACATGTATGGTTCTCTACCAGGTCTAGTTCCTGTGACATGTAGGGTTCTCTATCAGGTCTAGGTCCTGTGACATGTTGGGTTCTCTACCATGTCTAGGTTCAGTGATAATGGGGTCTCTATCAGGTCTAGGTCCTGTGACATGTACGGTTCTTTATCAGGTCTAGTTCCTGTGACATGTTGGGTTCTCTATCAGGTCTTGGTCCTGTGACATGTACGGTTCTCTATCAGGTCTAGTTCCTGTGACATGTAGGGTTCTCTAACAGGTCTAGGTCCTGTGACATGTAGGGTTCTCTACCAGGTCTAGGTCCTGTGACATGTAGGGTTCTCTTTCAGGTCTAGTTCCTGTGACATGTAGGGATCTTTATCAGGTCTAGGTCCTGTGGCATGTAGTGTTCTCTTTCAGGTCTAGTTCCTGTGACATGTAGGGATCTTTATCAGGTCTAGGTCCTGTGATAAAGGGTTCTCTACCAGGTCTAGTTCCTGTGACATGTATGGTTCTCTACCAGGTCTAGTTCCTGTGACATGTAGGGTTCTCTATCAGGTCTAGTTCCTGTGACATGTAGGGTTCTCTATCAGGTCTAGGTCCTGTGACATGTAGGGTCCTCTACCAGGTCTAGTTCCTGTGACATGTAGGGTTCTCTATCAGGTCTAGTTCCTGTGATAATGGGGTCTCAACCAGGTCTAGGTCCTGTGACATGTTGGGTTCTCTATCAGGTCTAGATCTTATGACATGTAGGGTTCTCTACCAGGTCTAGGTCCTGTGACATGAAGTGTTCTCTACCAGGTCTAGGTCCTGTGACATGTAGGGTTCTCTATCAGGTCTAGTTCCTGTGACATGTAGGGTTCTCTATCAGGTCTAGTTCCTGTGACATATAGGGTTCTCTATTAGGTCTAGGTCCTGTGATAATGGGTTCTCTACCAGGTCTAGTTCCTGTGACATGTATGGTTCTCCACCAGGACTAGTTCCTGTCACATGTCTTTTTCTCTATCAGGTCTAGGTCCTGTGATAACGGGTACTCTATCAGGTCTAGGTCCTGTGACATGTAGGGATCTCTATCAGGCCTATGTCCTGTGACATGTTGGGTTCTCTACCAGGTCAAGGTCCTGTGATAATGGCGTCTCTATCAGGTCAAGGTCCTGTGATAACGGGTTCTCTACCAGGTCTAGTTCCTTTCACATGTTGGGTTCTCTACCAGGTCAAGGTCCTGTGATAATGGCGTCTCTATCAGGTCTAGGTCCTGTGACATGTATGGTTCTCTACCAGGTCTAGTTCCTGTGACATGTAGGGTTCTCTATCAGGTCTAGGTCCTGTGACATGTTGGGTTCTCTACCATGTCTAGGTTCAGTGATAATGGGGTCTCTATCAGGTCTAGGTCCTGTGACATGTACGGTTCTTTATCAGGTCTAGTTCCTGTGACATGTTGGGTTCTCTATCAGGTCTTGGTCCTGTGACATGTACGGTTCTCTATCAGGTCTAGTTCCTGTGACATGTAGGGTTCTCTAACAGGTCTAGGTCCTGTGACATGTAGGGTTCTCTACCAGGTCTAGGTCCTGTGACATGTAGGGTTCTCTTTCAGGTCTAGTTCCTGTGACATGTAGGGATCTTTATCAGGTCTAGGTCCTGTGGCATGTAGTGTTCTCTTTCAGGTCTAGTTCCTGTGACATGTAGGGATCTTTATCAGGTCTAGGTCCTGTGATAAAGGGTTCTCTACCAGGTCTAGTTCCTGTGACATGTATGGTTCTCTACCAGGTCTAGTTCCTGTGACATGTAGGGTTCTCTATCAGGTCTAGTTCCTGTGACATGTAGGGTTCTCTATCAGGTCTAGGTCCTGTGACATGTAGGGTCCTCTACCAGGTCTAGTTCCTGTGACATGTAGGGTTCTCTATCAGGTCTAGTTCCTGTGATAATGGGGTCTCAACCAGGTCTAGGTCCTGTGACATGTTGGGTTCTCTATCAGGTCTAGATCTTATGACATGTAGGGTTCTCTACCAGGTCTAGGTCCTGTGACATGAAGTGTTCTCTACCAGGTCTAGGTCCTGTGACATGTAGGGTTCTCTATCAGGTCTAGTTCCTGTGACATGTAGGGTTCTCTATCAGGTCTAGTTCCTGTGACATATAGGGTTCTCTATTAGGTCTAGGTCCTGTGATAATGGGTTCTCTACCAGGTCTAGTTCCTGTGACATGTATGGTTCTCCACCAGGACTAGTTCCTGTCACATGTCTTTTTCTCTATCAGGTCTAGGTCCTGTGATAACGGGTACTCTATCAGGTCTAGGTCCTGTGACATGTAGGGATCTCTATCAGGCCTATGTCCTGTGACATGTTGGGTTCTCTATCAGGTCTAGTTCCTTTCACATGTTGGGTTCTCTACCAGGTCAAGGTCCTGTGATAACGGGTACTCTACCAGGTCTAGTTCCTGTGACATGTATGGTTCTCTACCAGGTCTAGTTCCTGTGACATGTAGGGTTCTTTACCAGGTCTAGGTCCTGTGACATGTTGGGTTCTCTACCATGTCTAGGTTCAGTGATAATGGGGTCTCTATCAGGTCTAGGTCCTGTGATAACGGGTACTCTATCAGGTCTAGGTCCTGTGACATGTACGGTTCTTTATCAGGTCTAGTTCCTGTGACATGTTGGGTTCTCTATCAGGTCTAGTTCCTTTGACATGTTGGGTTCTCTATCAGGTCTAGTTCCTGTGACATGTAGGGTTCTCTATCAGGTCTAGGTCCTGTGACATGTTGGGTTCTCTATCAGGTCTAGTTCCTTTGACATGTTGGGTTCTCTATCAGGTCTAGTTCCTGTGACATATAGGGTTCTCTATCAGGTCTAGGTCCTGTGACATGTAGGGTTCTCTATCAGGTCTAGGTCCTGTGACATGTAGGGTTCTCTACCAGGTCTAGGTCCTATGATAATGGGGTCTCTATCAGGTCTAGGTCCTGTGATAACGGGTTCTCTAACAGGTCTAGTTCCTGTGACATGTAGGGTTCTCTATCAGGTCTAGTTCCTGTGACATGTAGGGTTCTCTATCAGGTCTAGGTCCTGTGACATGTAGGGTTCTCTACCAGGTCTAGGTCCTATGATAATGGGGTCTCTATCAGGTCTAGGTCCTGTGATAACGGGTCTCTATCAGGTCTATGTCCTGTGACATGTTGGGTTCTCTATCAGGTCTAGATCCTTTGACATGTTGGGTTCTCTACCAGGTATAGGTCCTGTGATAATGGGTTCTCTATCAGGTATAGATCCTGTGACATGTTGGGTTCTCTATCAGGTGTAGGTCCTGTGATAACGGGTTCTCTACCAGGTCTAGTTCCTGTGACATCTATGGTTCTCTACCAGGTCTAGTTCCTGTGACATGTAGGCTTCTCTATCAGGTCTAGGTCCTTTGACATGTAGGGTTCTCTACCAGGTCTAGGTCCTGTGATAATGAGGTCTCTATCAGGTCTAGATCCTGTGATAACGGGTTCTCTATCAGGTCTAGTTCCTTTGACACGTTGGGTTCTCTATCAGGTCTAGATCCTGTGACATGTTAGTTTCTCTATCAGGTGTCGGTCCTGTGACATGTTGGGTTCTCTATCAGGTCTAGTTCCTTTGACATGTTGGGTTCTCTACCAGGTCTAGGTCCTGTGATAACAGGTTCTCTATCAGGTCTAGAACCTGTGACATGTAGGGTTCTCTACCAGGTCTAGGTCCTTTGATAATGGATTTTCGACCAGGTCTATGTCCTGTGACATGATGGGTGCTCTATCAGGTGTCGGTCCTGTGACATGTTGGGTTCTCTATCAGGTGTAGGTCCTGTGACATGTAGGGTTCTCTACCAGGTGTAGGTCCTGTGACATGTTGGGTTCTCTATCAGGTCAAGTTCCTGTGACATGTTGGGTTCTCTATCAGGTCTAGGTCCTGTGACATGTTGGGTTCTCTATCAGGAGTAGGTCCTGTGACATGTTGGGTTCTCTATCAGGTCAAGTTCCTGTGACATGTTGGGTTCTCAATCAGGTCTATGTCCTGTGACATGTAGGGTTCTCTACCAGGTCTAGATCCTTTGATAACAGGGTCTCAACCAGGTCTAGGTCCTTTGAAATGTTGGGTTCTCTATCAGGTCTAGGTCCTGTGACATGTAGGGTCTCTACCAGGTCTAGATCCTGTGACATGTAGGGTTCTCTACCAGGTCTAGGTCCTGTGACATGTAGGGTTCACTACCAGGTCTAGGTCCTGTGACATGTAGGGTTCTCTATCAGGTCTAGTTCCTGTGACATGTAGGGATCTTTATCAGGTCTAGTTCCTGTGACATGTTGGGTTCTCTATCAGGTCTATGTCCTGTGACATGTAGGGTTCTCTACCAGGTCTAGATCCTGTGATAATGGGGTCTCAACCAGGTCTAGGTCCTTTGACATGTTGGGTTCTCTATCAGGTCTAGGTCCTGTGACATGTAGGGTCTCTATCAGGTCTAGATCCTGTAACATGTAGGGTTCTCTACCAGGTCTAGGTCCTTTGACATGTAGTGTTCACTACCAGGTCTAGGTCCTGTGACATGTAGGGTTCTCTACAGGTCTAGTTCCTGTGACATGTAGGGTACTCTACCAGGTCTAGGTCCTGTGATAATGGGGTCTCTATCAGGTCTAGTTCCTGTGATAACGGGTTCTCTGTCAGGTCTATGTTCTGTGACATGTAGGGTTCTCTATCAGTTTTAGTTCCTTTGACATGTTGGGTTCTCTACCAGGTCTAGGTCCTTTGATAATGGAGTTTATACCAGGTCTATGTTCTGTGACATGTAGGGTTCTCTATCAGGTCTAGTTCCTTTGATATCTAGGGTTCTCTATCGAGTCTAGGTCCTGTGACATGTAGGGTTCTCTACCAGGTCTAGGTCCTGTGAAAACAGGGTCTCTATCAGGTCTAGGTCCTGTGGTAACGGGGTCTCTATCAGGTCTAGGTCCTGTGAAATGTAGGGTTCTCTACCAGAACTAGATCCAGTGACATGTAGGGTTCTCTATCAGGTCTAGTTCCTTTGATATCTAGGGATCTCTATCAGGTCTAGGTCCTGTGACATGAAGGGTTCTCTATCAGGTCTAGGTCCTTTGACATGTTGGGATCTCTACCATGTCTAGGTCCTGTGATGACTGGGTCTCTACCAGGTCTAGGTCCTGTGACATGTAGGGTTTTCTATCAGGTCTAGTTCCTGTGACATGAAGGGTTCTCTATCAGGTCTAGGTCCTGTGACATGAAGGGTTCTCTATCAGGTCTAGGTCCTTTGACATGTTGGGATCTCTACCATGTCTAGGTCCTGTGATGACTGGGTCTCTACCAGGTCTAGGTCCTGTGACATGTAGGGTTCTCTATCAGGTCTAGGTCATGTGACATGTAGGGTTCTCTATCAGGTCTAGTTCCTTTGACATGCTGGGATCTCTACCATGTCTAGGTACTGTGATGACTGGGTCTCTACCAGGTCTAGGTCCTGTGACATGTAGGGTTTTCTATCAGGTCTAGGTCATGTGACATGTAGGGTTCTCTACCAGGTCTAGGTCCTGTGACATGTTGGGTTCTCTATCAGGTCTAGGTCCTGTGACATGTAGGGTCTCTTTCAGGTCTAGGTCCTGTGACATGTAGGGTTCTCTTTCAGGTCTAGTTCCTGTGACATGTAGGGATCTTTATCAGGTCTAGGTCCTGTGGCATGTAGGGTTCTCTTTCAGGTCTAGTTCCTGTGACATGTAGGGATCTTTATCAGGTCTAGGTCCTGTGATAAAGGGTTCTCTACCAGGTCTAGTTCCTGTGACATGTATGGTTCTCTACCAGGTCTAGTTCCTGTGACATCTAGGGTTCTCTATCAGGTCTAGGTCCTGTGACATGTAGGGTCCTCTACCAGGTCTAGTTCCTGTGACATGTAGGGTTCTCTATCAGGTCTAGTTCCTGTGATAATGGGGTCTCAACCAGGTCTAGGTCCTGTGACATGTTGGGTTCTCTATCAGGTCTAGATCTTATGACATGTAGGGTTCTCTACCAGGTCTAGGTCCTGTGACATGAAGTGTTCTCTACCAGGTCTAGGTCCTGTGACATGTAGGGTTCTCTATCAGGTCTAGTTCCTGTGACATGTTGGGTTCTCTATCAGGTCTAGTTCCTGTGACATATAGGGTTCTCTATTAGGTCTAGGTCCTGTGATAACGGGTTCTCTACCAGGTCTAGTTCCTGTGACATGTATGGTTCTCCACCAGGACTAGTTCCTGTGACATGTAGGGTTCTCTATCAGGTCTAGGTCCTGTGACATGTAGGGTTCTCTATCAGGCCTATGTCCTGTGACATGTTGGGTTCTCTATCAGGCCTATGTCCTGTGACATGTTGGGTTCTCTATCAGGTCTAGTTCCTTTCACATGTTGGGTTCTCTACCAGGTCAAGGTCCTGTGATAATGGCGTCTCTATCAGGTCAAGGTCCTGTGATAACGGGTTCTCTACCAGGTCTAGTTCCTTTCACATGTTGGGTTCTCTACCAGGTCAAGGTCCTGTGATAATGGCGTCTCTATCAGGTCTAGGTCCTGTGACATGTATGGTTCTCTTTCAGGTCTAGTTCCTGTGACATGTAGGGATCTTTATCAGGTCTAGGTCCTGTGGCATGTAGGGTTCTCTTTCAGGTCTAGTTCCTGTGACATGTAGGGATTTTTATCAGGTCTAGGTCCTGTGATAAAGGGTTCTCTACCAGGTCTAGTTCCTGTGACATGTATGGTTCTCTACCAGGTCTAGTTCCTGTGACATGTAGGGTTCTCTATCAGGTCTAGGTCCTGTGACATGTAGGGTCCTCTACCAGGTCTAGTTCCTGTGACATGTAGGGTTCTCTATCAGGTCTAGTTCCTGTGATAATGGGGTCTCAACCAGGTCTAGGTCCTGTGACATGTTGGGTTCTCTATCAGGTCTAGATCTTATGACATGTAGGGTTCTCTACCAGGTCTAGGTCCTGTGACATGAAGTGTTCTCTACCAGGTCTAGGTCCTGTGACATGTAGGGTTCTCTATCAGGTCTAGTTCCTGTGACATGTTGGGTTCTCTATCAGGTCTAGTTCCTGTGACATATAGGGTTCTCTATTAGGTCTAGGTCCTGTGATAACGGGTTCTCTACCAGGTCTAGTTCCTGTGACATGTATGGTTCTCCACCAGGACTAGTTCCTGTGACATGTAGGGTTCTCTATCAGGTCTAGGTCCTGTGACATGTAGGGTTCTCTATCAGGCCTATGTCCTGTGACATGTTGGGTTCTCTATCAGGCCTATGTCCTGTGACATGTTGGGTTCTCTATCAGGTCTAGTTCCTTTCACATGTTGGGTTCTCTACCAGGTCAAGGTCCTGTGATAATGGCGTCTCTATCAGGTCAAGGTCCTGTGATAACGGGTTCTCTACCAGGTCTAGTTCCTTTCACATGTTGGGTTCTCTCCCAGGTCAAGGTCCTGTGATAATGGCGTCTCTATCAGGTCTAGGTCCTGTGACATGTGTGGTTCTCTACCAGGTCTAGTTCCTGTGACATGTAGGGTTCTCTATCAGGTCTAGGTCCTGTGACATGTTGGGTTCTCTACCATGTCTAGGTTCAGTGATAATGGGGTCTCTATCAGGTCTAGGTCCTGTGACATGTACGGTTCTTTATCAGGTCTAGTTCCTGTGACATGTTGGGTTCTCTATCAGGTCTTGGTCCTGTGACATGTACGGTTCTCTATCAGGTCTAGTTCCTGTGACATGTAGGGTTCTCTAACAGGTCTAGGTCCTGTGACATGTAGGGTTCTCTACCAGGTCTAGGTCCTGTGACATGAAGTGTTCTCTACCAGGTCTAGGTCCTGTGACATGTAGGGTTCTCTATCAGGTCTAGTTCCTGTGACATGTAGGGTTCTCTATCAGGTCTAGTTCCTGTGACATATAGGGTTCTCTATTAGGTCTAGGTCCTGTGATAATGGGTTCTCTACCAGGTCTAGTTCCTGTGACATGTATGGTTCTCCACCAGGACTAGTTCCCTGTCACATGTCTTTTTCTCTATCAGGTCTAGGTCCTGTGATAACGGGTACTCTATCAGGTCTAGGTCCTGTGACATGTAGGGATCTCTATCAGGCCTATGTCCTGTGACATGTTGGGTTCTCTATCAGGTCTAGTTCCTTTCACATGTTGGGTTCTCTACCAGGTCAAGGTCCTGTGATAACGGGTACTCTACCAGGTCTAGTTCCTGTGACATGTATGGTTCTCTATCAGGTCTAGGTCCTGTGACATGTAGGGTTCTCTAACAGGTCTAGGTCCTGTGACATGTAGGGTTCTCTACCAGGTCTAGGTCCTGTGACATGTAGGGTTCTCTTTCAGGTCTAGTTCCTGTGACATGTAGGGATCTTTATCAGGTCTAGGTCCTGTGGCATGTAGGGTTCTCTTTCAGGTCTAGTTCCTGTGACATGTAGGGATCTTTATCAGGTCTAGGTCCTGTGATAAAGGGTTCTCTACCAGGTCTAGTTCCTGTGACATGTATGGTTCTCTACCAGGTCTAGTTCCTGTGACATGTAGGGTTCTCTATCAGGTCTAGGTCCTGTGACATGTAGGGTCCTCTACCAGGTCTAGTTCCTGTGACATGTAGGGTTCTCTATCAGGTCTAGTTCCTGTGATAATGGGGTCTCAACCAGGTCTAGGTCCTGTGACATGTTGGGTTCTCTATCAGGTCTAGATCTTATGACATGTAGGGTTCTCTACCAGGTCTAGGTCCTGTGACATGAAGTGTTCTCTACCAGGTCTAGGTCCTGTGACATGTAGGGTTCTCTATCAGGTCTAGTTCCTGTGACATGTAGGGTTCTCTATCAGGTCTAGTTCCTGTGACATATAGGGTTCTCTATTAGGTCTAGGTCCTGTGATAATGGGTTCTCTACCAGGTCTAGTTCCTGTGACATGTATGGTTCTCCACCAGGACTAGTTCCTGTCACATGTCTTTTTCTCTATCAGGTCTAGGTCCTGTGATAACGGGTACTCTATCAGGTCTAGGTCCTGTGACATGTAGGGATCTCTATCAGGCCTATGTCCTGTGACATGTTGGGTTCTCTATCAGGTCTAGTTCCTTTCACATGTTGGGTTCTCTACCAGGTCAAGGTCCTGTGATAACGGGTACTCTACCAGGTCTAGTTCCTGTGACATGTATGGTTCTCTACCAGGTCTAGTTCCTGTGACATGTAGGGTTCTTTATCAGGTCTAGGTCCTGTGACATGTTGGGTTCTCTACCATGTCTAGGTTCAGTGATAATGGGGTCTCTATCAGGTCTAGGTCCTGTGATAACGGGTACTCTATCAGGTCTAGGTCCTGTGACATGTACGGTTCTTTATCAGGTCTAGTTCCTGTGACATGTTGGGTTCTCTATCAGGTCTAGTTCCTTTGACATGTTGGGTTCTCTATCAGGTCTAGTTCCTGTGACATGTAGGGTTCTCTATCACGTCTAGGTCCTGTGACATGTTGGGTTCTCTATCAGGTCTAGTTCCTTTGACATGTTGGGTTCTCTATCAGGTCTAGTTCCTGTGACATGTAGGGTTCTCTATCAGGTCTAGGTCCTGTGACATGTAGGGTTCTCTATCAGGTCTAGGTCCTGTGACATGTAGGGTTCTCTACCAGGTCTAGGTCCTATGATAATGGGGTCTCTATCAGGTCTAGGTCCTGTGATAACGGGTTCTCTAACAGGTCTAGTTCCTGTGACATGTAGGGTTCTCTATCAGGTCTAGTTCCTGTGACATGTAGGGTTCTCTATCAGGTCTAGGTCCTGTGACATGTAGGGTTCTCTACCAGGTCTAGGTCCTATGATAATGGGGTCTCTATCAGGTCTAGGTCCTGTGATAACGGGTCTCTATCAGGTCTATGTCCTGTGACATGTTGGGTTCTCTATCAGGTCTAGATCCTTTGACATGTTGGGTTCTCTACCAGGTATAGGTCCCGTGATAATGGGTTCTCTATCAGGTATAGATCCTGTGACATGTTGGGTTCTCTATCAGGTGTAGGTCCTGTGATAACGGGTTCTCTACCAGGTCTAGTTCCTGTGACATCTATGGTTCTCTACCAGGTCTAGTTCCTGTGACATGTAGGCTTCTCTATCAGGTCTAGGTCCTTTGACATGTAGGGTTCTCTACCAGGTCTAGGTCCTGTGATAATGAGGTCTCTATCAGGTCTAGATCCTGTGATATTGAGGTTCTCTATCAGGTCTAGTTCCTTTGACACGTTGGGTTCTCTACCAGGTCTAGGTCCTGTGATAACGGGTTCTCTATCAGGTCTAGATCCTGTGACAAGTTGGTTTCTCTATCAGGTGTCGGTCCTGTGACATGTTGGGTTCTCTATCAGGTCTAGTTCCTTTGACATGTTGGGTTCTCTACCAGGTCTAGGTCCTGTGATAACGGGTTCTCTATCAGGTCTAGAACCTGTGACATGTAGGGTTCTCTGCCAGGTCTAGGTCCTTTGATAATGGATTTTCGACCAGGTCTATGTCCTGTGACATGATGGGTGCTCTATCAGGTGTCGGTCCTGTGACATGTTGGGTTCTCTACCAGGTGTAGGTCCTGTGACATGTTGGGTTCTCTATCAGGTCAAGTTCCTGTGACATGTTGGGTTCTCTATCAGGTCTAGGTCCTGTGACATGTTGGGTTCTCTATCAGGTCTAGGTCCTGTGACTTTTAGGGTTCTCTATCAGGTCTATGTCCTGTGACATGTTGGGTTCTCTATCAGGAGTAGGTCCTGTGACATGTTGGGTTCTCTATCAGGTCAAGTTCCTGTGACATGTTGGGTTCTCAATCAGGTCTATGTCCTGTGACATGTAGGGTTCTCTACCAGGTCTAGATCCTTTGATAACAGGGTCTCAACCAGGTCTAGGTCCTTTGAAATGTATGGTTCTCTATCAGGTCTAGGTCCTGTGACATGTAGGGTCTCTACCAGGTCTAGATCCTGTGACATGTAGGGTTCTCTACCAGGTCTAGGTCCTGTGACATGTAGGGTTCACTACCAGGTCTAGGTCCTGTGACATGTAGGTTCTCTATCAGGTCTAGTTCCTGTGACATGTAGGGATCTTTATCAGGTCTAGTTCCTGTGACATGTTGGGTTCTCTATCAGGTCTATGTCCTGTGACATGTAGGGTTCTCTACCAGGTCTAGATCCTGTGATAATGGGGTCTCAACCAGGTCTAGGTCCTTTGACATGTTGGGTTCTCTATCAGGTCTAGGTCCTGTGACATGTAGGGTCTCTATCAGGTCTAGATCCTGTAACATGTAGGGTTCTCTACCAGGTCTAGGTCCTTTGACATGTAGTGTTCACTACCAGGTCTAGGTCCTGTGACATGTAGGGTTCTCTACAGGTCTAGTTCCTGTGACATGTAGGGTACTCTACCAGGTCTAGGTCCTGTGATAATGGGGTCTCTATCAGGTCTAGTTCCTGTGATAACGGGTTCTCTGTCAGGTCTATGTTCTGTGACATGTAGGGTTCTCTATCAGTTTTAGTTCCTTTGACATGTTGGGTTCTCTACCAGGTCTAGGTCCTGTGATAACGGGTTCTCTATCAGGTCTAGATCCTGTGACATGTAGGGTTCTCTACCAGGTCTAGGTCCTTTGATAATGGAGTTTATACCAGGTCTATGTTCTGTGACATGTTGGGTTCTCTATCAGGTGTAGGTCCTGTGACATGTTGGGTTCTCTATCAGGTGTAGGTCCTGTGACATGTAGGGTACTCTACCAGGTGTAGGTCCTGTGACATGTTGGGTTCTCTATCAGGTCAAGTTCCTGTGACAAGTTGGGTTCTCTATCAGGTCTAGGTCCTGTGACATGTTGGGTTCTCTATCAGGTCTAGGTCCTGTGACTTTTAGGGTTCTCTATCAGGCCTATGTCCTGTGACATGTTGGGTTCTCTATCAGGTGTAGGTCCTGTGACATGTTGGGTTCCCTATCAGGTCAAGTTCCTGTGACATGTTGGGTTCTCTATCAGGTCTAGGTCCTGTGACATGTTGGGTTCTCTATCAGGTCTAGGTCCTGTGACTTGTAGGGTTCTCTACCAGGTCTAGTCCTGTGACATGTTGGGTTCTCTATCAGCTCTAGTTCCTGTGACATGTTGGGTTCTCTATCAGGTCTATGTCCTGTGACATGTAGGGTTCTCTACCAGGTCTAGATCCTGTGAGAACGGGTCTCAACCACGTAAAGGTCCTTTGACATGTTGGGTTCTCTATCAGGTCTAGGTCCTGTGACATGTAGGGTCTCTATCAGGTCTAGATCCTGTGACATGTAGGGTTCTCTACCAGGTCTAGGTCCTGTGACATGTAGGGTTCACTACCAGGTCTAGGTCCTGTGACATGTAGGGTTCTCTATCAGGTCTAGTTCCTGTGACATGTAGGGATCTTTATCAGGTCTAGTTCTTGTGACATGTTGGGTTCTCTACCAGGTCTAGTCCTGTGACATGTTGGGTTCTCTATCAGCTCTAGTTCCTGTGACATGTTGGGTTCTCTATCAGGTCTATGTCCTGTGACATGTAGGGTTCTCTACCAGGTCTAGATCCTGTGATAACGTGGTCTCAACCAGGTCTAGGTCCTTTGTCATGTTGGGTTCTCTATCAGGTCTAGGTCCTGTGACATGTAGGGTCTCTATCAGGTCTAGGTCCTGTGACATGTAGGGGTTCTCTACCAGGTCTAGGTCCTGTGACATGTAGGGTTCACTACCAGGTCTAGGTCCTGTGACATGTAGGGTTCTCTACCAGGTCTAGGTCCTGTGACATGTAGGGTTCACTACCAGGTCTAGGTCCTGTGATATGTAGGGTCTCTATCAGGTCTAGATCCTGTGACATGTAGGGTTCTCTACCAGGTCTAGGTCCTGTGACATGTAGGGTACACTACCAGGTCTAGGTCCTGTGACATGTAGGGTTCTCTATCAGGTCTAGTTCCTGTGACATGTAGGGATATTTATCAGGTGTAGGTCCTGTGATAACGGGTTCTCTAACAGGTCTAGTTCCTGTGATATGTTGGGTTCTCTATCAGGTCTAGTTCCTGTGACATGTTGGGTTCTCTATCAGGTCTAGGTCCTGTGACATGTAGGGTTCTCTACCAGGTCTAGATCCTGTGATAACGGGGTCTCAACCAGGTGTAGGTCCTTTGACATTTAGGGTCTCTATCAGGTCTAGATCCTGTGACATGTAGGGTTCTCTACCAGGTCTAGGTCCTGTGACATGTAGGGTTCACTACCAGGTGTAGGTCCTGTGACATGTAGGGTTCTCTACCAGGTCTAGGTCCTGTGACATGTAGGGTTCTCCACCAGGTCTAGGTCCTGTGACATGTAGGGTTCTCTACCAGGTCTAGGTCCTGTGACATGTAGGGTTCTCTACCAGGTCTAGGTCCTGTGACATGTAGGGTTCTCTACCAGGTCTAGGTCCTGTGACATGTAGGGTTCTCTACCAGGTCTAGGTCCTGTGACATGTAGGGTTCACTACCAGGTCTAGGTCCTGTGACATGTAGGGTTCTCTACCAGGTCTAGGTCCTGTGACATGTAGGGTTCACTACCAGGTCTAGTTCCTGTGACATGTAGGGTCTCTATCAGGTCTAGATCCTGTGACATGTAGGGTTCTCTACCAGGTCTAGGTCCTGTGACATGTAGGGTTCACTACCATGTCTAGGTCCTGTGACATGTAGGGTTCTCTATCAGGTCTAGTTCCTGTGACATGTAGGGATATTTATCAGGTCTAGGTCCTGTGATAACGGGTTCTCTAACAGGTCTAGTTCCTGTGATATGTTGGGTTCTCTATCAGGTCTAGTTCCTGTGACATATTGGGTTCTCTATCAGGTCTAGGTCCTGTGACATGTTCGGTTCTCTATCAGGTCTAGTTCCTGTGACATATTGGGTTCTCTATCAGGTCTAGGTCCTGTGACATGTTCGGTTCTCTATCAGGTCTAGTTCCTGTGACATGTTGGGTTCTCTATCAGGTCTAGGTCCTGTGATAACGGGTACTCTATCAGGTCTAGGTCCTGTGACATGTTCGGTTCTCTATCAGGTCTAGTTCCTGTGACATGTTGGGTTCTCTATCAGGTCTAGTTCCTGTGACATGTTGGGTTCTCAATCAGGTCTTGTTCCTGTGACATGTTGGGTTCTCTATCAGGTCTAGGTCCTGTGACATGTTCGGTTCTCTATCAGGTCTAGTTCCTGTGACATGTTGGGATCTCTATCAGGTCTAGGTCCTGTGACATGTTGGGTTCTCTATCAGGTCTAGGTCCTGTGACATGTTGGGTTCTCTACCAGGTGTGCCTGTAGGTAATGTCAGTAGTAGGTCCATGTGTTTAACAGGTGCCCTGAGCCTTCATTCCTCCTGAAATGTCAGTGTTGTTGGAGTGTGTGAGTTTGATGCATGAATCAACCCGTGGATACTGTAGGTAATAATAAATAATATAGCATGGCTTTCCTCTGGTAGAAACTATGTTGTTACTATAGCTGTTGATATACTCTCCTTCACTTCCGGCGCCGACAGAGATGGCCGCCTCGCTTCGCGTTCCTAGGAAACTATGCAGTTTTTGTTTTTTTTTTACGTGTTATTTCTTACATTGGTACCTCAGGTCATCTTAGGTTTCACTACATACAGTCGAGAAGAACTACTGTATATAAGATCAGCGTCAACTCACCATCAGTACGACCAAGAATATGTTTTTTCGCGACGCGGATCCTGTGTTCTGCCTTACTAACAGGACAACGGAATGGACGCATGCAGCGACCCAAAAAAACGACTCCAAAAAAGAGGGAAACGAGGCGGTCTTCTGGTCAGACTACGGAGACGGGCACATCGTGCCCCACTTCCTAGCATTCTTCTTGCCAATGTCCAGTCTCTTGACAACAAGGTTGATGAAATCCGAGCAAGGGTAGCATTCCAGAGGGACATCAGAGACTGTAACGTTCTGTGCTTCACGGAAACATGGCTCACTGGAGAGACGCTATCCGAAGCGATGCAGCCAACGGGTTTCTCCACGCATCGCGCCGACAGAAACAAACACCTTTCTGGTAAGAAGAGGGGTGGGGCGTATGCCTTATGGCTAACGAGGCATGGTACGATGAAAGAACATACAGGAACTCAAATCCTTCTGTTCACCTGATTTAGAATTCCTCACAATCAAATGTAGACCGCATTATCTACCAAGAGAATTCTCTTTGATTATAATCACAGCCGTATATATCCCTCCCCAAGCAGACACATCGATGGCTCTGAACGAACTTTATTTAACTCTTTGCAAACTGGAAACCATTTATCCGGAGGCTGCATTCATTGTTGCTGGGGATTTTAACAAGGCTAATCTGAAAACAAGACTCCTAAATTTTATCAGCATATCGATTGCGCAACCAGGGGTGGAAAAACCTTGGATCACTGTTACTCTAACTTCCGCGACGCATATAAGGCCCTGCCCCGCCCCCCTTTCGGAAAAGCTGACCGAGACTCCATTTTGCTGATACCTGCCTACAGACAAAAACTAAAAAAGAAGCTCCCATGCTGAGGTCTGTCCAACGCTGGTCCGACCAAGCTGACTCCACACTCCAAGACTGCTTCCATCACGTGGACTGGGACATGTTTCGTATTGCGTCAGATAACAACATTGACGAATACGCTGATTCGGGTGCGAGTTCATTAGAATGTGCGTTGAAGATGTCGTTCCCATAGCAACGATTAAAACATTCCCTAACCAGAAACCATGGATTGATGGCAGCATTCGCGTGAAACTGAAAGCGCGAACCACTGCTTTTAATCAGGGCAAGGTGTCTGGTAACATGACTGAATACAAACAGTGCAGCTATTCCCTCCGTAAGGCTATCAAACAAGCTAAGCGTCAGTACAGAGACAAAGTAGAATCTCAATTCAACGGCTCAGACACAAGAGGCATGTGGCAGGGTCTACAGTCAATCACGGACTACAGGAAGAAATCCAGCCCAGTCACGGACCAGGATGTCTTGCTCCCAGGCACACTAAATAACTTTTTTGCCCGCTTTGAGGACAATACAGTGCCACTGACACGGCCTGCAACGAAAACATACGGTCTCTCCTTCACTGCAGCCGAGGTGAGTAAAACATTTAAACGTGTTAACCCTCGCAAGGCTGCAGGCCCAGACAGCATCCCCAGCCACGCCCTCAGAGCATGCGCAGACCAGCTGGCTGGTGTGTTTACGGACATATTCAATCAATCCCTATACCAGTCTGCTGTTCCCACATGCTTCAAGAGGGCCACCATTGTTCCTGTTCCCAAGAAAGCTAAGGTAACTGAGCTAAACGACTACCGCCCCGTAGCACTCACTTCCGTCATCATGAAGTGCTTTGAGAGACTAGTCAAGGACCATATCACCTCCACCCTACCTGACACCCTAGACCCACTCCAATTTGCTTACCGCCCAAATAGGTCCACAGACGATGCAATCTCAACCACACTGCACACTGCCCTAACCCATCTGGACAAGAGGAATACCTATGTGAGAATGCTGTTCATCGACTACAGCTCGGCATTCAACACCATAGTACCCTCCAAGCTCCATCAAGCTCGAGACCCTGGGTCTCGACCCCGCCCCTGTGCAACTGGGTACTGGACTTCCTGACGGGCCGCCCCAGGTGGTGAGGGTAGGTAACAACATCTCCTCCCCGCTGATCCTCAACACTGGGGCCCTACAAGGGTGCGTCTGAGCCCTCTCCTGTACTCCCTGTTCACCCACGACTGCGTGGCCACGCACGCTCCAACTCAATCATCAAGTTTGCGGACGACACAACAGTGGTAGGCTTGATTACCAACAACGACGAAACGGCCTACAGGGAGGAGGTGAGGGCCCTCGGAGGTGGTGTCAGGAAAATAACCTCACACTCAACGTCAACAAAACTAAGGAGATGATTGTGGACTTCAGGAAACAGCAGAGGGAACACCCCCTATCCACATCGATGGAACAGTAGTGGAGAGAGTAGCAAGTTTTAAGTTCCTCGGCATACACATCACAGACAAACTGAATTGGTCCACTCACACAGACAGCATCGTGAAGAAGGCGCAGCAGCGCCTCTTCAACCTCAGGAGGCTGAAGAAATTCGGCTTGTCACCAAAAGCACTCACAAACTCTACAGATGCACAATCGAGGAGCATCCTGGCGGGCTGTATCACCGCCTGGTACGGCAACTGCTCCGCCCCTCAACCGTAAGGCTCTCCAGAGGGTAGTGAGGTCTGCACAACGATCACCGGGGGCAAACTACCTGCCCTCCAGGACACCTACACCACCCGATGTTACAGGAAGGCCATAAAGATCATCAAGGACATCAACCACCCGAGCCACTGCCTGTTCATCCCGCTATCATCCAGAAGGCGAGGTCAGGGTACAGGTGCATCAAAGCTGGGACCGAGAGACTGAAAAACAGCTTCTATCTCAAGGCCATCAGACTGTTAAACAGCCACCACTAACATTGAGTGGCTGCTGCCAACACACTGACACTGACTCAACTCCAGCCACTTTAATAATGGGAATTGATGGGAAATTATGTAAATATATCACTAGCCACTTTAAACAATGCTACCTTATATGATGTTACTTACCCTACATTATTCATCTCATATGCATACGTATATACTGTACTCTATATCATCGACTGCATCCTTATGTAATACATGTATCACTAGCCACTTTAACTATGCCACTTTGTTTACATACTCATCTCATATGTATATACTGTACTCGATACCATCTACTGTATCTTGCCTATGCTGCTCTGTACCATCACTCATTCATATATCCTTATGTACATATTCTTTATCCCCTTACACTGTGTGTATAAGACAGTAGTTTAGGAATTGTTAGTTAGATTACTTGTTGGTTATTACTGCATTGTCGGAACTAGAAGCACAAGCATTTCGCTACACTCGCATTAACATCTGCTAACCATGTGTATGTGACAAATAAAATTTGATTTGATTTGATTTTTCACCAGCTCTCTGTCTATATTTCGGTGTGAAAGGTCATTGACGGAGCTATATACAGTATTTAAGACCAACATTTTTCTCCTCCAACCCGCTGCATTAAAATAGATAATCTGCTTTTATCCCTGATTATGAGAAGACTTGGGGCTGTGTGATTATGAGAAGACTTGGGGCTGTGTGATTAGGAGAAGACTTGGGGCTGTGTGATTATGAGAAGACTTGGGGCTGTGTGATTCGAGAAGACTTGGGGCTGTGTGATTATGAGATGACTTGGGGCTGTGTGATTAGGAGAAACTTGGGGCTGTGTGATTAGGAGAAGAATTGGGGCTGTGTGATTAGGAGAAGACTTGGGGCTGTGTGATTAGGAGAAGACTTGGGGCTGTGTGATTAGAGAAGACTTGGGGTCGAGTGCTGATTCAGGAAAATTGTAGCCTTTTAGATCATTACATGGACAGGTGGGGACCTGAACCTAGACCAACACTCCTACCCTGAGACCTGATCCTAGACCAACACTCCTACCCTGAGACCTGATCCTAGACCAACACTCCTACCCTGAGACCTGATCCTAGACCTGATCCTAGATCACCACTCCTACCCTGAAACCTGATCCTAGATCAGCACTTCTACCCTGAGACCTGATCCTAGATCAGCACTCCTACCCTGAGACCTGATCCTAGAACAACACTCATACCCTGAGACCTGATCCTAGACCAACACTCATACCCTGAGACCTGATCCTAGATCACCACTCCTACCCTGAGACCTGATCCTAGATCAGCACTCCTACCCTGAGACCTGATCCTAGATCAGCACTCCTACCCTGAGTTGCTTGATAGGTTGATCCAACTGACCCCTGGGGTTATAGCTGGTCCTTTCCATCTCCTCTTCCTCTTCAGGTACCAGGTCATTCTCCAGCACTTCTGGCTCTCTGGCTTACAGGTGAGGAAGGACTACTGCATTACTCATTACAGAGTTACAGCACATGTGGTGTGTTGTGTGTGTGGCATGTCGCATGCCTATATTACTATACTGGTGGTACCTGGAATCCCCACAAGGACAGTAAAACAAGGACGTCCCCATGAGGACAAATTCTATTTTGGCTTTAGGGGTTAGGTTTAGGGTTAGGGGTTAGGTTTCGGGTTGGGGTTAGGTTTAGGGTTAGGTTTTATTTATTTATTTATTTTTATTTCACCTTTATTTAACCAGGTAGGCTAGTTGAGAACAAGTTCTCATTTGCAACTGCGACCTGGCCAAGATAAAGCTTAGCAGTGTGAACAGACAACACAGAGTTACACATGGAGTAAACAATTAACAAGTCAATAACACAGTACAAAAAAAGGCGAGTCTATATACATTGTGTGCAAAAGGCATGAGGAGGTAGGCGAATAATTACAATTTTGCAGATTAGCACTGGAGTGATAAATGATCAGATGGTCATGTACAGGTAGAGATACTGGTGTGCAAAAGAGCAGAAAAGTAAATAAATAAAAACAGTGTGGGGATGAGGTATGTGAAAATGGGTGGGCTATTTACCAATAGAATATGTACAGCTGCAGCGATCGGTTAGCTGCTCAGATAGCACATGTTTGAAGTTGGTGAGGGAGATAAAAGTCTCCAACTTCAGGGATTTTTACAATTCGTTCCAGTCACAGGCAGCAGAGTACTGGAACGAAAGGCGGCCAAATGAGGTGTTGGCTTTAGGGATGATCAGTGAGATACACCTGCTGGAGCGTGCTACGGATGGGTGTTGCCATCGTGACCAGTGACCTGAGATAAGGCGGAGCTTTACCTAGCATGGACTTGTAGATGACCTGGAGCCAGTGGGTCTGGCTTACGAATATGTAGCGAGGGCCAGCCGACTAGAGCATACAAGTCGCAGTGGTGGGTGGTATAAGGTGCTTTAGTGACAAAACGGATGGCACTGTGATAAACTGCATCCAGTTTGCTGAGTAGAGTGTTGGAGGCAATTTTGTAGATGACATCGCCGAAGTCGAGGATCGGTAGGATAGTCAGTTTTACTAGGGTAAGTTTGGCGTGAGTGAAGGAGGCTTTGTTGCGGAATAGAAAGCCGACTCTTGATTTGATTTTCGATTGGAGATGTTTGATATGAGTCTGGTTTAGGGTTGGGGTTAGGGGTTAGGTGTTAGGGTTAGG
This sequence comes from Oncorhynchus masou masou, assembly GCF_036934945.1. Lineage (NCBI taxonomy): Eukaryota > Metazoa > Chordata > Actinopteri > Salmoniformes > Salmonidae > Oncorhynchus > Oncorhynchus masou. The sequence goes on along the minus strand of NC_088213.1, from coordinate 189,629 downwards.
GTTAGGGGTTAGGTTTAGAGTTAGGTGTTAGGGTTAGGGTTGGGGTTAGGGTTAGGTGTTAGGTTTAGGGTTAGGTTTGGGGTTAGGTGTTAGAGTTAGGTTAGGTGTTAGGAGTTTAGGGGTTAGGTTAGGGGTTAGGTGTTAGGGTTGGGGTTAGGGTTAGGTTTAGAGTTAGGTGTTAGGGTTAGGGTTGGGGTTAGGGGTTAGGTGTTAGGGTTTAGGGGTTAGGTTTGGGGAAGGTGTTAGGAGTTAGGGTTAGGTGTTAGGAGTTAGGTTTAGGGTTGGGGTTAGGTTTAGGGTTGGGGTTAGGGGTTAGGTGTTAGGTTAGGTGTTAGGTTAGGTGTTAGGGTTAGGTGTTAGGGTTAGGGGTTAGGTTTAGGGTTAGGTGTTAGGAGTTAGGTTTAGGGCTAGGTGTTAGGTGTTAGGTTTAGGGTTGGGGTTAGGGGTTAGGGTTGGGTGTTAGATTAGGGGTTAGGTTTAGGGTTAGGGGTTAGGGTTAGGTGTTAGGGTTAGGTTGGGTTAGAGTTAGGTTTTGGGTTAGGTTTAGAGTTGGGTCAGGTTTTAGGATTAGGGGCAAGGTTTAGGGTTGGGGTTAGGGGTTAGGATTAGAGTTGGGGTCAGGTTTAGGATTAGGGTTATGGGTCAGGTTTAGGGTTGGGGTTAGGATTAGAGTTGGGGTCAGGTTTAGGATTAGGGGTTATGGGTCAGGTTTAGGGTTGGGGGTTAGGATTAGAGTTGGGGTCAGGTTTAGGATCAGGGGTTATGGGTCAGGTTTTAGGATTAGGGCTCGGTTTAGGGTTTTTTGCTCCCCACAAGGACAGTAATACCAGATGTGTGTGTGTTTGTCTGTGTGTATGTATGTGTGTATACAGTTGAAGTCGGAAGTTTACATACACTTAGGTTGGAGTTATTAAAACTCGTTTTCAACCACTCCACAAATGTCTTGTTAACAAACTATAGTTTTGGTAAGTCGGTTAGGACATCTACTTTGTGCACGACAACAATTCTTTACAGACAGATTATTACACTTTTAATTCACTGTATAACATTTCCAGTGGGTCAGAAGTTTAAATATACTGAGTTGACTGTACCTTTAAAAGCATGGAAAAATCCAGAAAATTATGTCAAGCTTTAGAAGCTTCTGATAGGCTAACTGACATCATTTGAGTCAATTGGAGGTGTAGCTGTGGATGTATTTCAAGGCCTACCTTCAAACTCAGTGCCTCTTTTGCTTGACATCATGGGAAAATCAAAAGAAATCAGCTAAGACCTCAGAAAAAACTTTGTAGACCTCCACAAGTCTGGTTCATCCTTGGGAGCAATTTCCAAACGCCTGAAGGTACCACATTCATCTGTACAAACAACAGCACGCAAGTATAAACACCATGGGACCACGCAGCCGTCATACCACTCAGGAAGGAGACACGTTCTGTCTCCTAGAGATGAACGTATTTTGGTGCAAAAGTGCAAATCAATCCCAGAACAACAGCCAGCAAAGGACCTTGTGAAGATGCTGGAGGAAACAGGTACAAAGGTATCTATATCTACAGTACATTTACATTACATTTAAGTCATTTAGCAGACGCTCTTATCCAGAGCGACTTACAAATTGGTGAATTCACCTTCTGACATCCAGTGGAACAGCCACTTTACAACAGTGCATCTAAATCATTAAGGGGGTGAGAAGGATTACTTATCCTATCCTAGGTATTCCTTGAAGAGGTGGGGTTTCAGGTGTCTCCGGAAGGTGGTGATTGACTCCGCTGTCCTGGCGTCGTGAGGGAGTTTGTTCCACCATTGGGGGGGCCAGAGCAGCGAACAGTTTTGACTGGGCTGAGCGGGAACTGCACTTCCTCAGTGGTAGGGAGGCGAGCAGGCCAGAGGTGGATGAACGCAGTGCCCTTGCTTGGGGTGTAGGGCCTGATCAGAGCCTGAGGTACTGCGGGCCGTTCCCCTCACAGCTCCGTAGGCAAGCACCATGGTCTTGTAGCGGATGCGAGCTTCAACTGGAAGCCAGTGGAGAGAGCGGAGGAGCGGGGTGACGTGAGAGAACAGGAAGGTTGAACACCAGACGGGCTGCGGCGTTCTGGATGAGTTGTAGGGGGTTTAATGGCACAGGCAGGGAGCCCAGCCAACAGCGAGTTGCAGTAATCCAGACGGGAGATGACAAGTGCCTGGATTAGGACCTGCGCCTGCCTCCTGTGTGAGGCAGGGTCGTACTCTTCGGATGTTGTAGAGCATGAACCTACAGGAACGGGCCACCGCCATGATGTTGGTTGAGAACGACAGGGTGTTGTCCAGGATCACGCCAAGGTTCTAGCGCTCTGGGAGGAGGACACAATGGAGTTGTCAACCGTGATGGCGAGATCATGGAACGGGCAGTCCTTCCCCGGGAGGAAGAGCAGCTCCGTCTTGCCGAGGTTCAGCTTGAGGTGGTGATCCGTCATCCACACTGATATGTCTGCCAGACATGCAGAGATGCGGGTCGCCATCTGGTCATCAGAAGGGGAAAGGAGAAGATTAATTGTGTGTCGTCTGCATAGCAATGATAGAGAGACCATGTGAGGTTATGACAGAGCCAAGTGACTTGGTGTATAGCGAGAATAGGAGAGGGCCTAGAACAGAGCCCTGGGGGACACCAGTGGTGAGAGCGCGTGGCGAGGAGACAGATTCTCGCCACGCAACCTGGTAGGAGCGACCTGTCAGGTAGGACGCAATCCAAGCGTGGCCGCGCCGGAGATGCCCAACTGGAGAGTGGAGAGGAGGATCTGATGGTTCACAGTATGAAGGCAGCCGATAGGTCTAGAAGGATGAGAGCAGAGGAGAGAGAGTTAGCTTTAGCAGTGCGGAGCGCCTCCGTGATACAGAGAAGAGCAGTCTCAGTTGAATGACTAGTCTTGAAACCTGACTGATTTGGATCAAGAAGGTCATTCTGAGAGAGATAAGCGGGAGAGCTGGCCAAGGACGGCACGTTCAAGAGTTTTGGAGAGAAAGAAAGAAGGGATACTGGTCTGTAGTTGTTGACATCGGAGGGAGTGTAGGTTTTTTCAGAAGGGGTGCAACTCTCGCTCTCTTGAAGACGGAAGGGACGTAGCCAGCGGTCAGGGATGAGTTGATGAGCGAGGTGAGGTAAGGGAGAAGGTCTCCGGAAATGGTCTGGAGAAGAGAGGAGGGATAGGGTCAAGCGGGCAGGTTGTTGGGCGGCCGGCCGTCACAAGAAGCGAGATTTCATCTGGAGAGAGAGGGGAGAAAGAGGTCAGAGCACAGGGTAGGGCAGTGTGAGCAGAACCAGCGGTGTCGTTTGACTTAGCAAACGAGGATCGGATGTCGTCGACCTTCTTTTCAAAATGGTTGACGAAGTCATCTGCAGAGAGGGAGGAGGGGGGGGGGGAGGAGGATTCAGGAGGGAGGAGAAGGTGGCAAAGAGCTTCCTAGGGTTAGAGGCAGATGCTTGGAATTTAGAGTGGTAGAAAGTGGCTTTAGCAGCAGAGACAGAGGAGGAAAATGTAGAGAGGAGGGAGTGAAAGGATGCCAGGTCCGCAGGGAGGCGAGTTTTCCTCCATTTCCGCTCGGCTGCCCGGAGCTCTGTTCTGTGAGCTCGCAATGAGTCATCGAGCCACGGAGCGGGAGGGAGGACCGAGCCGGCCTGGAGGATAGGGGACATAGAGAGTCAAAGGATGCAGAAAGGGAAGAGATGGGTTGAGGAGGCAGAATCAGGAGAAAGGTTGGAGAAGGTATGAGCAGAGGGAAGAGATGATAGGATGGAAGAGGAGAGAGTAGCAGGGGAGAGAGAGCGAAGGTTGGGACGGCGCGATACCATCCGAGTAGGGGCAGTGTGGGAAGTGTTGGATGAGAGCGAGAGGGAAAAGGATACAAGGTAGTGGTCGGAGACTTGGAGGGAAGTTGCAATGAGGTTAGTGGAAGAACAGCATCTAGTAAAGATGAGGTCGAGCGTATTGCCTGCCTTGTGAGTAGGGGGAAGGTGAGAGGGTGAGGTCAAAAGAGGAGAGGAGTGGAAAGAAGGAGGCAGAGAGGAATGAGTCAAAGGTAGACGTGGGGAGGTTAAAGTCGCCCAGGACTGTGAGAGGTGAGCCGTCCTCAGGAAAGGAGCTTATCAAGGCATCAAGCTCATTGATGAACTCTCCGAGGAACCTGGAGGCGATAAATGATAAGGATGTTAAGCTTGAAAGGGCTGGTAACTGTGACAGCATGGAATTCAAAGGAGGCGATAGATAGATGGGTAAGGGGAGAGAGAGAATGACCACTTGGGAGAGATGAGGATCCCGGTGCCACCACCCCGCTGACCAGAAGCTCTCGGGTGTGCGAGAACACGTGGGCGGACGAAGAGAGAGCAGTAGGAGTAGCAGTGTTATCTGTGGTGATCCATGTTTCCGTCAGTGCCAGGAAGTCGAGGGACTGGAGGGAGGCATAGGCTGAGATGAACTCTGCCTTGTTGGCCGCAGATCGGCAGTTCCAGAGGCTACCGGAGACCTGGAACTCCACGTGGGTCGTGCGCGCTGGGACCACCAGATTAGGGTGGCCGCGGCCACGCGGTGTGGAGCGTTTGTATGGTCTGTGCAGAGAGGAGAGAACAGGGATAGATAGACACATAGTTGACAGGTACAGAAGAGGCTACGCTAATGCAAAGGAGATTGGAATGACAAGTGGACTACACGTCTCGAATGTTCAGAAAGTTAAGCTTACGTAGCAAGAATCTTATTGACTAAAATGATTGAAATGAGTTCTGGAGTAGGCTAGCTACTGCGTTGTTGACTTTGTAGGCTAGCTGGTAGTGGCTGCGATGTTGACACTACACTAATCAAGTCGTTCCGTCGAGTGTAATAGTTTCTACAGTGCTGCTATTCGGGGGCTAGCTGGCTAGCTAGCAGGTTGATTGCGTTACGTTACCTTAAAAGAACGACAATAGCTGGCTAGCTAACCTAGAGAATCGCTCTATGCTACACAATTGTCTTAGATACAAAGACGGCTATGTAGCTAGCTAGCTACGATCAAACAAATCAAACCGTTGTACTGTAATAGTTTCTACAGTGCTGCTATTCGGGGGCTAGCTGGCTAGCTACGTTAAAAGAACGACAATAGCTGGCCAGCTAACCTAGAAAATCGCTCTAGACTACACAATTGTCTTAGATACAAAGATGGCTATGTAGCTGGCTAGCTACGATCAAACAAATCAAACCGTTGTACTGTAATGAAGTGAAATGAAAATGTGATACTACCTGTGGAGCGACGGAATGTTGACCGGGTTGTTGAAGTTCAATTCGGTAGAGGTTGGCTAGCTGTTGGCTAGCTAGCTAGCAACATCTCCTACGTTAAGGACGACAAATAGCTGGCTAGCTAACCTCGGTAAATTAAGATAATCACTCTAAGTCTACACACTCTAAACTACACAATTATCTTGGATACGAAGACAGCGAAGACAACTATGTAGCTAGCTGACACTACGCTAATCCCGAGTCGTTCAGTTGAGTGTAATAGTTTCTACAGTGCTGGTGGACAGTGGATGTTAGCTAGCTGCTTAGCTAGCTGCTGGGCAGATACGTTAGGACGACGAAATACGATAATTATGCAATTATCTTTGA